>NC_045481.1:56245459-56545459 GCF_009650955.1 Corvus moneduloides | reverse complement strand
AACCAGGGGGCCTACTTCTCCCCCACAACCATTTTTACACCAGGTTAGTTTCATTTTTCACAGCAGGCTTAGCCCCAGTTTGCACTTTGCTTGAGAGCAGCATCTTTGCAGATGCAGCAATGCTGAATCAGTGTCAACATTCTTTCCAGAAGCATCATTCCAAATAGACGCCTACCCCTCACAGCAGAAGGGCACACTCTTAAATGTGGTAATTAACAGGCAGGACTACAACAAATGCTGTAAACATTAATAACATGAAATCTTTAGTAGACTTCTTGCATCTGCTGGTAGAGGGTTTGTTTTTCATGGGAGACAAAGCAGTGACTGTGTGTAAATTATGCTCATGTCAAGTGTTAAAATGCAATAATGCACCACCCTAGAACACGCATAGAAATGACTGCTTTGCTAAGTATTTTGTACTAAAAGCAGTAACCTAATCATCAAAGTAAAGCTGAATGGGCTTTTACACACCCTCATCACAGGAGCTCTTACATGTTGTTATTTGGAATCAGCAATTCACATCTCCCACAGAAAGCCAAGACCAAAGGGCACAGAGAAATTTCCTCACTCACATCGGATGAATGCCTGCAATGAAGCCCAACTATACCACCTAGAATGAAGTCCACACTTAGTCCCTGCAGCAGTCAGGGCCACCAAACAACAGAAGTGGCTGTCCACTCTCGATCCAGCCTGGATATTGCTAGCTCTACCTGTGATGGACAAGGAGCCTCACCTGTGGACAAAATTCCTGTAGCATTACTGCCTCAGGACACTCCAAACTCCTTTGTGCACTACGTCAATACAGAAAGCTAAGATGAGGTCTTTGCAAACAGAATTTCTTCCTTCTCATCATTTGTGCTTTGAAGCAGTGAAGAAGAATGTCACAGTCTAAACCCAGTTTCTGGTGAAGAATCTGGTCTGGTGGAAGGTGTTCACACTAGGCTTTGGAGCTAGATGATCCCCTAGAGGTTCCTTTCAACTCAAACCATTCTATACTTCTATTGCTCCATGATTTGCCAATGCAACAGCTCTCTTCCTCCAGATGTTTTGTCCTATTTCTCTAACTCTGTCCTCTGGAGTTGCCAGCGCAGGGCAGAATTTCTGTCACTTACCTTCTGGGGAAACCCCTGCTGGGAAGGGTGAGGTATGGTTTGAAAACTGGCCCAGGCAGCATCTGACATTTCCTCACTGAGGTCACCCTCACAGGGGGAAGATGACTTTGGCTGGAGCACTGTGTGTTCTGGCTAACCCAACTGGCAGACAAATTCCCAGGGACTCCTGGCAGGGTGACCCAGAGCAGCCTGCGGCTGCACTCCCATATTCAGGAAAGTCTGGGGCAGAGACACTGAGTCCAGTGCAGAGCCCAGCCTTCAGTGCCCCCATAAAAGCCTGAGCCAGCTTACAGGGAGGTTGGTGCCAAGGCTCCTGTACAAAAAGGAATCCAGCTTGTTCAGAACAGCGTCTTCTGTGTCATTGCCAAACCCCACAGGATCTTGGGTCCAGTGTTAGTCATGCTGCTGGTAGTAGTACACATTTATGGGGCCTGTTGTCGAGGATCTGCCATTTACTGCTTTGTTCATTCAAGAAATTCAAGTTGGCTTAATCTTATCGTGTTAATAGATCTAAATATGGACATAAAGAACTTGAGCACACATAAGCACAATGAATATGAGTCTCTCATTCATTCCTACACAGTACACGGTAAATTGCCAGTGCACCCCTTTCAGCTTACCAACATCTTTAGACTTGGCCTCACAAAGATTACACTCCCCACTCAGCAATTCAACCTCCTTCTAACACTTTTAAAACAGAGGAAAGGCCAAGACCTCTAGAGAAGATGCCAAAGATTGAATGCTTGGCCCTGGAAGCAGACAAACTGCAACAGCCAGCAAAGCAAAGCAAAGAGGCCATGCCAACAGTGGTGCTCTCAAGGAAAGGAAGTACAGTTTCTGTTCTGGCATCCACAGCACCCAAACACTTACACACACAATGCAGGTCCCTGCAAGGCAACAGCGAGTATCTGCTTGGAAAGGGTCCTTGCTACTTGGAACTTTTTCAGGCTTTCTTTAAGCTGTGGCTTTTCTTAGGATTCCCTCACCCTTCTGGTCATTATGGAAAAAACAAAATCGCTGGAGCCCAGGCTCCTGCACTTACTGGGCCCCAGGAAGCTGAAACAGCTAAGAGCTGGAATATACAGGGTGATACTTTGTTTTCTTTCTAACAAGAAAGAACTTTCACTCCCCTCCAAACCACAGTAAGCCCACAGCAGGAAATGAGCATTTGCAAGGCTGAAATCTCAACATCGAGCATTATTTAAATTTGTAGGGCTATTTAATGTTCATCACACATTTGATCCTAACAGTGCAAGTGATTTTGTATCAGAACATTTTTTTTTCCACTTCAACAAGGAAAACTGCCCCTCCAAATATAAGCACTGCTTGTTATTTTGAGGCAGTGAGGCAAAACATACAGCACATAGACCACATTTGGCTTGCTTAGCAGATGTCTACAGATCACTTGATGTTAATTTCAACATAAAAGCTATTATATTTCTGGCCATGCCCTATTAGTTGTTAAATAATTATTTATGCTTGGCAGATAAATTCTAGGAACCTTGAATAAAGCCCATCAACCCTACTAAACTAACCATATTTGACACAACAGTTTTCACTCACAGAAGACCCAAGAGGTAATGTTTGTTGCCTGTATGATTCTGTTTCACAATCTAAAGGGTAATCCCATATTTACATTTAAATGTAGACTGCATATAGGATGTGTTCCAACACTACTTTACAGGCAAAGAATGAGCTTGTTTGGTTCACTGACATTTGCAACTATACTGTAGCCAGTTTCAGTTCATAACTCAGTTTATCTAAATCTCCACTTCACAATTCTGGCACTGGTTAATATGTTTTTCCATAGGTGTTTTGGCTTTGCCTATCTACTTTGCCTGTACCTGTCATTGGTTAAGCCCTGGTGTGCTGCAACCTTGATGGCTACAAAACGAAACAATAACTGGAAATGTAGACTTCCCTTAATTAATTACTTTAAGCAGTTAACCCAACTTACAGGAGCGCTATTTATACACATTCAAAACTGCAGTTGTTGTGTATCCTGCTTGAATGGTTTGTAAATTCCAAATAGCCAATCTACAACAAAACTTGGAAAAGATACTGAGTGCAAGGCCCTGTATGAAAGGCTTCCAACCAAGTCTTTGGACATTCATATGCTGTTGTCTGAAGAAATTTAGTTGATGTGTTGTCCTTTGAGAGCACATTTTAGTGTAATTGCAGTTTTTTTGTCCTTAACAGACAAGTTAGACTTATAAATTTGGAAAAAATAAGGAATTTGAACACTCCACTGAGGAGAACTCATTCAATATGTCTATTTCTATTTCATCTGTCTGGTTAAAGGAGCACAGCTTCTCTGTTATCATAGTAATGTACATTATGCCTGCATTTAAGTTTATGTGCAGTTTATGATTTTGTGTGATAAATAAAAATTAGTGATGCAAAAAGGAGCAAAAGCAATTCACATTGCTTCCCGTATACTGCACTTCCTGCCCTAAAAGCTGTGTGGCTTTGCTTTGCATCATTGACAAAATAGAGCTACTAAGATGCTTTCAGCTGATTTTGGTGGACATTGAACAGACCCCTTTTGCCCTAAGAAAGAGCTAGGAAAGAATTCCGAGTCCCTCCGTTCCCCTGGATACTGCCATTCCAGGCTGTGCTGCAGCTACAGCACTTTTGCATCTCTCAGCCCTGTGATGAGAAATCCTGCCTACACCCGACCTTTGCACCTGGAGATTTTAAGCCTGGGTTAAAAATGTCCAGCGAGAGCTGTGGGCTGCGTTTCACTGCTGCAGCCAGCAGGCAGAGGTCGTGACCAAAAGCAGGGTTTATTGTAGGGTTAGTTTTACAATTTTTATTAATGACAAGCCAATTTCTCTCCACTGATGTCTGTGATAATGCAATGTATCCTTGAACTTCATGTCATAAAGTAACAAAGGTGAGCAACTGGTGAGGCAGAAAAAGTGAGGAGAAAAGACTGTAAATAAAATCATGTATATCAAATAATACTTCACTGTTCAACAGTTGCCTTTTTGACATATGAATTTATGTTACTATTTCCTTTTCTTGTTGATAACACATACCTACTTGTCAAATAGAAACTGCCCAGCTGGCTAATACAGCAGGGCTTCACATGCTGGCAGGTTCCCTTAGTGTGGTTAGCTAGAAGCAAACCAAAAAATGTGGAGACTATGCAGCATGGAGGCAGGCAGCACCCTCACTAAAGCAGGGAACCAGAGCCACTAAATCCAACACTAGCCCTACATGTGGCATTAACCTAGACAGATCTTTTCTCATGCACGCTTTTTTCCCTGTGTTGGAATGGTATTGCAGCTCTGAGGGAAACTTTGCAATGTCAGCAGATTCTGGATGAACTTTTAAGATCTTCAATTGCTACAAGTTTCATTAACGGCTCACACCATTGCTCAGTCATTCCTAGGTTGCCTGCAGCCATTTCATTTTTAAATTTTAAACATTGTTAATCATACCTCACTCTGTGAATAATAGCAATAAATCAAAACAATAGAGAGATATACTTTCACAACCAAACCACCAGGAAACAAAAATTATGCTGGTGTTGATCCCCACTATCCCCTGGACTTACTTAGGAAGAGGTCAGCTCACTCCTGAAGAAGACACCCTAGCCATGGGAAGCAGAGCACTGGATAACTGCCATCAGGTGTTTTCTCTGACTCTGGTACTGGTTAGTCAATGAAACTGGCCTATGAGCAGGGTTCCAGTAGGTCTAGCAGTGCAGCTATTACAAATTTTATTTTGAAGAAGCATGTATTTAACTTGCCAGGGCCTTAGTTACGCTATCCCTGTAATTCCAAGGCACCTATTGTTCTCTTTGATGTGATTTGGGTTTTAAGGAGAGGCCATTCTCAGACAATCACATGCTGAAAATAGAAATGACAAAGAAATAGCCATTACATGCAAAGTAGGCAGACAGGCAAGACCTCCTGCAGATAATTAGGTTCAATAGTTTCTGTCAGATGATTAAAAAGCCTGACCTTATATAATTCTTTCTGGTACAGTTCGTTTTTCTTAGTCAGGCACCATAACAGGTGGTTTTCTCTGAAAGAAATACTCCAGTGTAAGTCAGGGGTGTCCATAACTTCAAGTGCTGTTGCAAGGTTTGACAACAAACTGGATTACCTGGACATGGGAACCTTTCAAATTCCGCTGCCATCAACAGCTGTGCTTGAGAGGCTGGCAAAGCTGAACAGTGCTGTTAGTGTTACCACCAGGCAAAGTACTGAATTGTTAATTCACTGGGAAATTAGAGGGGAAAAAATTAAACTTTACACTCTGGGATTTGCAGGCAGACCTGTAAGAGTGGCAAACCCTCCTGTGCAGGTATCAAGGGGTACAGAGTAGGAGAATTTTAATCTCCAGTTAATTAATACTCTCTATGTCTACCACCTCTAGTACAAATAAAACTTCTCAGTGACTTTAATAATTTTGTTTGCACTCCCCACCATGGTTCTGTTCGAGACAGACCATGTTTTTATGATGAAGACTATTCAGTGCTGGCCCATTGAAGAGCACAACCTGCTTTGGGGTCATGTACCTTACAAACTAGGATCTAGCTGTGCCTGTGGCTGCCTGCACCAGCCTTTCTGTAACTCTCAACAGATCTCCACTCCCTTTTATCAGGGTATTTCCTCATTTAAAGGCTGGGGCAGTGCAGCTTTCAGTAATCAGCAACTTCAGCACCGATTGCAGCACTAAAACCGCATTCTTGCTATTTAACTCCAAAGCAAAATGAATTCAGCAACAATTTCATTCTTCACCAAAAAAAAGCAAAACCTTATTTAACCAATTTCCTTGCGTGCTTGTTTTATATCTTTAACAAAAGACTCTAGTTACAGGTTAGAGGCGTATACCTTATTTTCATACCTCCAGGGCTCTAAGGTTACACAAGAACTAGCGTATAAGCAGATCAGCTCTCCTACAGATTTTTTTTTTTGTTGCTCTTGCTTATGACCAAACAAGGGATAACTGTTACCAGCTCCTTCTCTGCTATTTCCTCATTTCAGTAACAATGCATGGGCCCTGATAAGTATTCAGCTACAGCAGTGTCTGCTTTGAGCAACAAAGCTGCTCTCCCGTATCTTCCATAACTGATTTGAGGATGTTTACACCTCAGCCCAAACGTCTGTGGCTACAATTCCACCCCCACATGCTCCTACTCCATGTTTGCAAATGCAACAACTTGGGTTTAAGCACAACACGGCCCAGCAGTGTATCCAAGTCTCTAGACTTTTATGCCCTACATACACTGTGGAATTTCCACTGCGCATACAAAATTATTTATGACAGAAACACCGAAGGACCGTCCTCCCCCTCCCTCTGTGAATACCAATGAGAAACATAGCAAGAGGTTTTCTTTTGCTTCCCGATCATAGTGAGGAAAGGACATTTTAAACCAACATGTTTTGGGGGAGGGAAAGGGAAAGTCACTGCAAAATATTGAAGACCAGGGGTGCAAGTACATACTTGTATTAACATCTCCCATCCCTGGAGCTGCAGTAATTTGCATGACATTATCTACCTGGGATGTTGCTATGGTTATCACCATACATAAGTAATTACCAGGGCAAATTGCACATACAGCGCACAGATTCACGCTGTCAGAAGCAAAGGATCTTTTTATACACTTGAAAGTGTACATGTTCAAAAAAACACTAATCACAAAGATTCCTGATAAGAGAAAAACTTCAGGAGTGCTCCAAAACTGTTCTCAACTACACTTATTGACCCCTTAAGGACCAACTCAGACCATGTCCAAGTGAAGAAAGACACTGCACAGGCTCAGTAGAAAACCAGCAGAAACAGTCACCAGTAGTAGTAAGCAGAAACTAATCAGTAGGAATAGTAGAGTTTACAGGATAAGCAGATGAGAAAGGCAAAGAGAGGGAGAAGTGGTGTATCATACAAAGGAAACGAGATTGTCAGCCTCATAGATAGCACAGGCCATGTTTATTTTGGGTTGATTATGTCGTGAAGCTTTCTTCTGGCAACTAGGCACAAAAAGATGAATAGAAGAGAAGGAGGAGGGAGTGATGTAGACTGCACCCATGCTAGGAAAAAGACAATGCTATATGGTGCTGTGATGAAGCAGCTAGTCAGGACAAGCCAAAACCAAGTCTAATCAAAGTGGTTCTCTGAAAGTTCCCCTATTTCCTCTCCTACAAAGTTTCTGCTGCTATTTGCAGGCTGGCATCTGACTGTGCTCTGAGCTCTTTCCCACAGGAGCTGAGACAAAAGTTACAGTCCATCCACACTTGTATACCCAAGCTGAAGGGAGCAATTAACACCCAGCAGAATTTGGATGAAAGTACAAACACAGGCTATCTAACGCTAGGTCATACAAAGTAAATTAGACGTTAAAAGCTCATTTTGAAATACTGATACTGTTACATTTTCAATAAAATACAGCTGCACGGTAAACAAACAGCTTGAGCTGCAATCTATTGGTGTCAATGAAAACTTTCCAACAAGTTTGAAGAAGGCGCTCTGTGTCCTCAGGAAAAGACAAAGCTCTAAAAAATAGTGCTGATACTGTGACCTAAGTAAACCACATTAGGCTAACTGGAACATAAAATATAATTCTGGAAAGCACAAAATACGTTTCTATAATTTAATTTGAGGTGGCACACACAAGTCTCATGTCCATTCAGACCAACTATATTTTCTGTGTACAGAGAAATATTGCAACCAGTCCTGATTTAACAAGGTGTAGTAGAACTGAGGAGAAAAAAATGTTATATTTTCCATTTGTAGCTTCTCCTAAAAAAAAGCTCTTCTGTTCACTGAGAAATCATCTGCTTCTCTCAGACATGTATTTTTACTTCCTAGTAGTACCAGGATACTATAATGCCATCAAGTATTTTGACTATTTTAGCAGATACAACTAGAAAAACATACTGATAGAGGTATGCTCTGAGATGAGCTTTGCTACTGACAGCGTGACAAGAGCAGGTATTAGCCAGCAGGCAGTCAGAAAGCACAGCAGCCCTTAGGGATCATTCACAAGGCCTCAGGGAAGTCACAATTAATGATGTCCAGAAATACTGGCTAAAGATGCAAGACATGCGTACCCTCATTAGGCTGAAGATAGACTGAAGACAAAGACAGATGTGAAATAAGTCATCTCAGGCTTTCTGCCGGTGACTGGACACCCATGGTGACAGGAGTATTGTAACTTTGAGTATATTTCATACAAAATATGCATGTTGGCTTTAAATACATCAGTGAAAGGGAAAGTAAATATGAGAAGAGCAAAATGCAAGAAGGAAAAAGTGAGATAAATATTGTTAGATTCAGAGGAAAAAGGCTATAAACAGTAAGCAAAGCTCTTTGATTTGCACTGTTTTCTAGCCCATAAAACCCTAATATCTGCCAGCATTTCATTAAAAGCTTATAAAATACCCAGCATGCCTGCTCCTGCATAAATGTATTGTTGATGTTGCAGACCTGGTATTTTGCAACGTTTCAAAGAAACCTTATGTGTATAAAACTCAGATGCATTATTGAAAGAAGCATGGATGGTGAAAATAGCACTACAAACTCTAAAACTAATTAATATTCAAGAGCAGTAAGTTTCTCTCAGACATGTTCAAAATAATATCTCTAAACCAGAAAATACAAATATTTTAAGAAACAGGAATCGTGGATAAAGGACTGAAGAGAAAACTACCATTTTGTGAATTGAGTAAAAGGAGTCAAAGGCATGTCTTCACAGAGGATGGAGAGTTCAAGGTCACGACAACCCAACAGCAAAATCTGTAAATGTTAATCTGAATGATACAAAGATCTGGCAATGCTAAGACTGACCAGATCAACAACTGTTTTGACTGAATGTGCAGCCTATTCCCAGCATTACAATCTAGGACTTCAGCCCTCTAAGGATAAGTAATGGTAATATCATTCCTTTTCCACAAAAAGTCATATTGGATCAATCAAATCTTTATTGTTATTACCAGTGGTCCCAAACCAAGTCTGGAGGGATCAGAACATTCATGATTTCCCATCTTTCATAAGACCACTGCATTTCAGGGCTCGTTCTCACTGGAACCCAAACATAAAATGTTCCGATGGGCAGAACCCATAACCCTGAGGCAAACCCTCCCAGTGTCTGGAGGCTTTCCAGTGAACGACCATGTATGCACTTAGCCCATTCTGCATTGCTCTTACTGTAGCTTTCCTCACAGAAGTGCCTCCAAATTGTTCTGACAACAAAACATACAGATTCACTTCCCACATCCCTCAAATAACTTCATATCCCTCTGCAACTAAGATCAAGCATCAAGCTGATGTTTCATTACAACAATGATGGGGTGAATGGGCAGTAAAGCCTACCTGTTACCCATGCAAATAACTCATCTCTTAACTAGCAGCACACTCCAGCACTTGTGGATATGCAAGCTAAAAATTCAGCACCTCAGCACAAACCCACTTCTGGGATAATGTGAAAAACAATATTATAGATGTGGGGATCAGAGACAGGAATATTAGAAGACTGAGACACAAAAAAGAGCCATATCTGAATTGTTGCACAAATATGAGATTCCTGAATATGTTAATGAAAACTTTGTTTTGAAGGTATACACTTAATAACAAACAAACAAACAAACCCAAACACTGCAGAAGGATTACATTTCACTAGCTTTGGAAACTCAAACACAGCTGGTCTGATCAGCTGAGCCATTTTCAAGCTGCCACATGCATATCACAGCTCTCACCAAACAGCACTGAAGCAGTTGCTCAGCTGTGGATGCACAAACACCCCCAGAGGACAGACTGTCCAGGCCTACAGGGCAGCTCGTGTGACTGACCTCAAGGGGGTGCATTAGTGTTCCTCTCTGTTGAATTAAGTAACAAACCAGCACATTGGACTGTTTAAATGTTTGAAATCTGCTGTTGTTGCCAATGGTTCTGAGGCAAACCAGCACTAGCCCTGCATGGCTCTCATTTACTCTTTGCATGAGTCACAAAAGGCAGAAAACAGCACATGTGGAAATCTCCAACACCACATTTCTGCAGTCATTACAACCAAATCCTCTACCAGGCACAGCTCAGCTACACGAGGTTTAGGTCAAAAGTTCTGCCAGTGTAACAACAGCACAAGGGGAAGCTGTGGTCTGGTGCACCTCCGTGTTAGTGGTACACCCCAAGGCCGCATCAGACATGTGGTTTATATACCCTGTGGGCTGGGCTGACAAACCAGTTGCTGCAATCTGGAGCTAGTAACACCCTCAGGTCCAAACTAACAATGGACAGACCAGCCTTGGTGGTGGAGCACAGTTCACCACAGGACCCTTTAGCAACAGGGTCATGATGCTGCCATGTACTGCACACAGTGACAATCCTCTCTGTAAGCTCTTTCTCGAGTTGTGAATGATGTGTTTAACATAGGAAAAGGAATCACACTGGGGGCAAATTTCAATTACCTCTGCCTAGAGACTTTCACAACTGTGAACAAAATAAATTGCCATTTAAACAAAACAAACCAAAACCTTTTTCTTCGCTGTATGGCTTGGGATTCCCCTCTCCTACATTTTCAGGATCCCAAGTTCGACTCCCCTCACAGTGACGGTGACAGTGACCCCATCATGATAAATATCCTTTGTGAGAGTGCTGGCAGCCTTTTCTCCCCACATTTTTGGGTTATCAACACTCAAGACAGCATGGAGGGTTTGTTGTTGTTTGTGGGTTTTTTTATAGCCGTATTGTTACTTGGCACGAAAAGGAAAAAATTAGACTTTTGTCCTTTCCCGACCGATTTAGGATGACAGCACAAACCATCATCAACCTGGTGCACTGGATGAATGAACAGCAGCGACGGGACAGCCCCTAGCCGCTGTTTCGAGCTGCCCTGGTGTTGATGAGGCCGAGCTCGGGGAGCTCCGGCGATGCCGAGCGGACCGGCCCGTGCGCTGCCGCGGTGCCCCGCGCTGGCTCTGCCCGCGGCCCCGGCCCCGCCGCCTGGGCCCCTGTGCGGACGTGGCGCGGCCGGGCCGGGCGCGCTGCCAATGGCCGGCCCGGGGGCGGAGCGGGCCCGGGGCGGGGCGGTGCCGGGCCGGGCGGGCAGCGAAGCGGAGCGGGGCTGCGAGAGCCGGGCCGGCGGGGCATGGCGGGCGGCGGGGCGGTCTGGGTGCTGCCCGCGCTGCTGCTGGCGGCGGGCGCGCTGGGCAAGCCTACGGTGCGGCAGGAGCGGGCCCGGCCCGGAGCCGCGCAGCACGAGGACCGGCCCGGCTTCCAGTACGACCACGAGGCCTTCCTGGGCAAGGAGGAGGCGCGGAGCTTCGACCAGCTCAGCCCGGAGGAGAGCCGCGAGCGCCTGGGGTGAGCGCCCGGCCCGGGCGGGAGACGTGGCAGGGGGTGGGCCCGGGACGGAGGAGGCGGCCTGGGGCTGCCTCAGTGTCCGGGGGGTGCGGAACCCTTCCCAGCCGGAGGGGCTCGTGCAGCGGGACCCTGTACCCCAGCGTGGCCTGCGGGTCGAACCTCTGCGTTTCGACTTCTCTCACACCCCGCTGCTTTTGCAGAGGAGCAGCCAACAATTCATGGCTTTGGTGTTTTTCTCTCCTGCTTTTTCTGGCCCCACAGGAATAAGCCTCGCGGAGGGAGCTGCTGTACGTGGTGCTGTGCCCCGGTGTTGGACCTGCTGCAGCTCCCTGCCTCTGGAGCACTTGCCCACACCGTATCAGTGTTAATCGAGTTTAAACCATTCCTCCTTTACAGCTACGTTTAAAAGTCCACTTCAAGGATCTTCCCACAGCTTTTCCACTTGTGACTTCTTTGCTCAGTGTTTCAGTTGCTCTTACTTCCATGCTGCTCTTTATGCCAAGAACAGAGACCATGCCTTACTTCTCCCTCCCTTGCTTCTCCCTCCTTTACACCAACAGGAAGCCAGATCACTGAGAAGAACTAAATTTAACAGAAGTTAAAGAAAGATCCTTGGATGTAGTTACCACAAGGAAGATTAAAATATCTGCACGTTCTCACTAAGATTCCCCTTGCCTTCCCTTCCATAGGGAGTGGCACTTGCTAATTTTCTCTCTAGTCCCATCATAAGCAGTAGCACTGTAATCTCACCAAGTAACCTCTTTATCCTTCTGAAAGCTGTCACTACTATTTGTGTCTCAGCAAGTAAACAGATAAAGTGGTTACCAGAAGTGACCAACTTCATCCTCACTGTTTCAAGGAGGAGCAAAAGAAACCATGTTCTCAGCATTCATGATCTATTCTCGAGTTGTATCACCAAAATGGACATGCCCTCTTAATATTGGTCCGAACTTACTAGTACTGATAATGCAGTCAGGGTTATGATTTAACAATAGAGCTGGTTTTAAACAGTTTTTACAAATGTTAATTCAGCAAGGGAAGAAGTTTAACTTCCAGTGATCTCACTGATTGCCCTTTGGAGAGGTGACACAGGCACGTTCAAGTACAGCCACAGTCAATAACCTTTTAAATGGAGGTGACTGAGATATGGCCCCTGAGGACACACTGTGGGATGAGCACTGTGCATCAGAACATCAGGGATGTTCCTGGGGGGCCTTTGGGAAAGTTTCATAACTTTCAGCATTTCCCAAGCTTGTAATTTTGGATAGCATACTGGGAGGTAAGGAGAGGATTTAAAAAACATTTTGTGGCTTGATAATCAGATATACTGAACCACTTCCACCACAGTTTTGTTATGGGCAACTTCTGTAGTGGGTTACAAATAGAGTCACTTCTCAGCAAGTGATTTGCTTTTAGGAAGAAGGCAGATTTAATTAAAAGTTATTTTAAAATTATTTCTGGGAGAAAACAGAAACATGCAGTCTGCTGCTCTAACCAGTGCATGCTGCCATATTTATAAGCCATTTTACTTTGCTTAGGAAGTGTGGCAGCACATTGGTCATCCCAATAGTAACAACAGTAAAAAGAGAGGTCCACAGTCCATACAACAGCTTTTTACCTGTGCCTTTGGGAGCCTGTTGGCAAGACTGTTTCATTGACCCCATCTTCAGCTGAGAAGTGGGGTGGAGTAGTGCACATGGATGTAATGGACCTATAAAAACAGGTGAAAAGGAGGAGGCATGAAACATTTTCTGGTACACAGTCTGGCTTCTTTCATGTTATACATTGCCAAGAGCTACTAGCATAATCATTTAATACATTTAACAGTAGAAAGAAATACCAGATAAACAAATGAAATTAAATTCATTGTGGGGAAAATCTGGTGACAAATAAAAGGGACAATTGGCAACCAATTGATACAAAAGAGAAAAGGGTTTCTAGTCAGTTAATTCATACTTTACTAATTCAGAAAGGAAATTCAGCAGTCCCTTTTTTGCCCCGTAGCTCAGAAACAGCGTGTTTATGAATTCAGTCTGATGCTGTCGGACTCACACAAGATTGCTGGAAGTTCAGCAGAAGCTGCTGCTGTTATTTCAGCAACCACTTCTATAGCAAAGGCTTGGGAAGAGACATAGCTTTACTACTTGAGCAGTCCAGTTGGCCAGGTGTGGTTTCTTTGTGGAGAACCAAGATGTGGAATTGAAAAGAATGTTTAAAAGTGCAGATCTTTTCCCTGTGTCCTCTGGTTGCCTGGAGGAGCTCACCTATTGAATGTCAAGTCAGGATTTAGACAAGTCAGCTCCTGCTCTTACCCCATCATTCCAATGGCACGTCAGTATTCCATAGGCATGGTGTGAGCCGGCCACCAGATGAGGCGCAGGCCACCTGCAGACAGGCTGCCCCTGCACCTCATGAGCTGGGTGAAGGGTGCTGATGTCCCCAAAGCCAATCTGGATGTGCCAGAGAACCAAGGTGCCCCAATTCCAAGAGCAGGGACAGAAGCCAGTTTTAAAAGCTCAGCCCCAAAATGGCGGAGTTTATCTATTGCAGAGTGATTAATTGCAGAGAACATAAATGGTAGAGAGAGCATTGTCCTTTTTTTAAACTGCAGCTGTGTGCAGAATGTTTCAAAGATGGAGGTTCCCCTGGGAATACACCCGGACCTGTTATTCCTGCTGATTCCAACAGGGCTTAAGGCTGGCAGCTTTACACTGGACAGAGGTTTATAGCCCAGCTGCCAGCGATGGCTGGAGACCTGCTGCAGACTTGGTATTGCTTAAGTGAGTAATAGGCATTCCTGGCAACACCAGCAATACTGCTTTCCATTGGGAATGAAAGAAAAGAAACAAGGCATGGAAGGGGAGACTGTACCTGGTGTACATCCCCAGCATTACACAGTCATATAGCACACTTCACCCTGGGGTCAGTCTGCTGAAAAGCCAAAGGAGAAACTGCGGGTGTCCACCAAGTCCTGGATTTTTGCCCTGTTTGCCTCCAGGAAGTTTGAGTACAGGGCTTGTCCTGAAGTGAAATTGGTGTCTCCTGCTCTGAGCCAGCATGGCCACGCCCTATAGGCAGTGAAGAACAGGTCCCCCTAAGATAGCAGACACAACCTAAGAAAGCCAGGTGTTCTCTGTTCACTAATTTTGGTTGTGCAAGTTCCCTCTGAATTATTTGTAGCAATGTTGAAAAACGAATAGAGACATATTCCTTAAGATGATGTGTAAAATGCAGGAAAGCCTTAACCAGTAGGACAGCTTTATGAGTTTGGGACAGTCCGTCTTTGTGGAAAATCAGGGCCAGATAAAGATTACTAAAATTGGCCTGACATGCAGTTGGGTTTTCTGCCAGCTCTTAAAGATTCTCTTCCTCTTTTTACAGGAAGATTGTGGATAGAATAGATGACAACAAAGATGGCTATATCACAACAGAGGAATTAAAAACCTGGATTAAACGAGTACAGAAACGCTACATCTATGAAAACGTGGCTAAAGTTTGGAAAGACTATGATCTAAACAAGGATGATAAAATTGCCTGGGAAGAATACAAACAAGCCACATATGGTTATTATCTAGGTAAGAGAACATCTTCACATTGTATGAGCAAGGATTTTTGAGATTATAAAATATGATTTCTTGCCTTACAGTCAACAGGAGTTTGGTGTCACATTTAGGGCTCTTGAAGCTCACATTAAATTTTATAGATGCTCAGAGGTCAAAAGCACTTTTTAGTTATTTATTGCAGCCCTTTGCACATGGGTCATCAGCGCACAGAAGGTTTTGTAGAGGTATCATTAAATATACTGACACAGCTGAATTAAAGTCTCCTCCAGTTAGATATGTATTATTTTTAACATTAATAAGGGTACTTTAATTAAAAAATAATATATTGTCTAATTAACTGTATTTGTGAATTTAGTCTCTAAAAATCTTATGTCTAGATGTTAAAAATTTAGTCTATATCTAAACTATAGCAAAGTTATTGATTAAAATCATTCTTGCAGAATAACATGCTTCAGACTGATCAACTGCAAATGAAAATCCTTAACAAATCAGGCAAAAGAAACATTTATTTTAAAATATACCTGAATTCCCCCCGCCCCCCTCCATGTTCCCGTTGCTTTTATAAGTTAATGTAGGAAGAGGAGGAGAAGAGATCACTTAAGCTAAAGGGCAATACTGACAGAGCAACAAATCAGTATTAATTGACCATTTATACTTACCAGAAATGAGAAGACAATATTTACCTGCCACAGAGGCAGTTTCTAGAGCAAACTTCCTGTAGCAGTAATAATTCCAAAGTCTACCTTAGAGTTAAATGGAGCTTTTTGCATTTGTGGAAAGAAATATTTGACACACAGTCCCTGCAGCATTATCCCTGGAACCCTTCTCAGACCTTTGTCTTTGCTCTCTCTAAGCCCCAAGATTTGGAGAGCAGCATTGTGGGCTAGTGTTAATGAATACTTAAAATTGCCATCTCTAATTCCTGGCATAGTCTTTTTCACCTGTGTTTGTCTCTCAACATATGAATTGTGAAATTGTTAGAAGTATTTTTCATTTTAAAAGTCAGTTTAATGATCCTATTTTAAAAATTATATCAAATACCATTCCTTTTATGCCACTGAACACCCTGAAAAAATGTCATTGTTTTAAACTGAAAATAATTGTTAGGTTCCATGTAGCAGAGGCGTAGCACTGAGATAATTTCAGTCAGTCTGCCACCTTCTGAAACCACGTTTCCTTGGTTTGCTCTTCTTGAAACTGAAAAGTTGTATGGATTGTACTGATTCCTAAAGAAGAAGAAAACTTCTGTGAATGAAGTCTACCCCGACTACTGCCTAAGTGGTGCTTGTAAAGGCAGATAAAAAAAATTTGTGAGGGATAATAATACTGCAAAATCCATTAATCTGGATTGCAACAGAAGGCTTGCTCAGAAATTTACCTCTACTACTGTCGCCTTTAAAAATCAAACCAAGTACTTGACCCCTGAATTTAAAACTTCACAGGGAAGAGAAGTTCCATTTAGAACAACAGCTATTCTGGCAATAAACCCTTCTATTTGTAGACTCAAACAGCTTTGTTTCACAGTATGTTTTAAAGGAAAACACTTCTGAGATCATCTTGATTTATTTGCAGAAAATCCAGAGGAATTCCAAGATGCAACTGATCAGCACAGTTTTAAGAAAATGCTGCCCAGAGATGAAAGACGATTCAAAACTGCAGATCTGGATGGAGACTTGGCTGCCACTCGTGAAGAATTCACTGCTTTCCTTCACCCAGAGGAGTTTGAGCACATGAAAAACATCGTTGTCTTAGTAAGCAAAGCAAAATCAATGCCATTGTTTCTACTTTTATGGATGAACTTTGAAGTCTTCTCTAACCTTTCCAGGCAGGGTTTAGAAAGAGACACACACGTAATAGCTAAATGGGGAACAGAAAGGGATGCCTTTCATGATACTGACTTGATTTAGAACTCTCAATATAAGAAAGACTTGTTAAGTGCACTTAGACAGCTCCTGAATTGAATCAAGAAACAATCTTGGGGCACAGACTTAAACCAAAATAAAAGGAGGGTGTGCTGACATGCAGCAGCTGAGTATTCCATGCAAGCTTGTATCTGCCCCTAACTTAAGCAGTTCATTCATACACGGAATTCTTTCAACGTGAAAGGATATTTGTATATTCATTGTATAAACAACAGTCACCCTGGACTTAAGTGAGACTGCATTCAGTTGTGTACAGGGGCAGGTCAAGGCCTCAGAATATTAAATGATCAAAAGTAGACAGTCAGAACTGTCAGTTTTTTCTTGATCAGTTTAATGCAAAATTGTTTTCCAGGAAACCTTAGAAGACATAGACAAAAATGAGGATGGTTTTGTGGATCAAGATGAATACATTGGTAAGTGCTGTTACTTGTTTCTTATATAATCTCAGTCCATTTTTCCATCTTCTCTCAAATTTGCAGCAACATTAACAACTCAGAGATGAACAGTTCTGTGTTCCAGTTCAAGTATTTTACACCAGCCATCCAACCCAGAACGTTTAATTTCATTTTAGGTAGATAGCAACATGACCAGGAAAAGTTCCTCACACTTCACAGCACCAAATTCTCCTCTTGCTCTCATTTAACTCAGCTAAGAGTTAATATGAGAACAAAATAAGAGAACTTGGAATAATATTTTTCATGGCAGGGATATTCTCTGTATATTACACTATGTTAACTGCTGTTTGAAGGCTTTGTTTAGAAATGCAGGAGGATCAGAAAATGAATTCGTCTTTTGCCAAGGTTGGATGGTTCTCAAATATCCAAAACATCTGGGAAGCAAACATTGCAAAAAGAGAAAATTCACCTTGTTCCCACTAGTTTTTTTCCTAGTTTAATTAGTAAGTAAAACTCCTACTTCTGTAGTGATGATGCCATTACATTTTGATGAATTTTACATCCAGAAAGTAGCACTAAGAAAGCATTAGTGCAAAGTTGGATGAATCTTTCTGTTTCTGGTGGTGCTATAAAGATCACTTCACATAGAATCAGGAACAATATACACACACTAATTAATGGCAGGGGGGTTCTGTTCCTTGTAAATTATATTTAGCCCAGAAAGTGAATGCTATTCATCTATGACTGAAATAACAGAGCAGCATAATTTCCACAGTAATTTCAGTTCATTCAGTGACATTACCTACATATAATTATAAGGTAATTGTCAACATTTGTTACCATGTGAATGCTGGTTTTTCTTGTCTTCTATAGATAGGAACATAGAATGTTCTAGTCACGATCACCCCACATTGGCAAGGATGATAAAAATCAAATTGACAGGACATGTCAGTTGCTTCAAATAAACAATATAATTTGCACTTTAAAAAATGAAAAAAGAAAGTGAATGTGTTGTCTGAAGTTTTCTTCATGAGTTGAGAAAACTATGCTTAAAATATTCCTACTTTCCTTTTTCAGATGTAATTTTTTTAAATTTTGATGAAGTTGGGATTAAGAAACCAACAGAAAACTTAAATCTCTTCTTTGCTAGCTTATAAGGAACAACAAAAAGACATCCAAAAATTTCGGTCTCTAGATCTAGAGTATCTGTTGGGGAGATTTCATGAAGGTTATGGTATGATTCCACCCTCTTTTTCCTTCTTTCCTCCCATTTTGTCTTTTACAAAATTTGGTTTAGATTTACACAAGCAGCAGAGCAAAATACCTATAAAAATGTTGAGCAGAGAGAACTAAATTCTCACTGTGCATGGGCAGGTGACAGAGTATTTCAGGGACACTGTGACAAAGGAGAACCTCAGCCCAGTGTACACACTCACCCTGCAGGGTCGGGGGTTATTTCTGGCTTTGAATTCAGCATTTATGTCTCCCATAGATACCAGCCAGCCTCTGGCCCTCAGACCATCCGTGTGGGTACACTTCTTAGCACATCCTTGAAAACCAAACCCAAAAGGCACTGGAGAGGAGAGGAATAGTATCACAAAGCAGCTTTAATTCTAAATAGAAAAGTGGAAGGCTTGAGGAATAAGCAATCCTGATGAGCAGGAAAGGATTGGCCACAGTGACCAGAAGAATGACATGGACACACCACTCATCATATGGAAAGCCCTGTGACGTAAAGAACAGTTACAAGTCACTTGGTTTTAATAATCACTGCCACTCTCCTGTGTTTATGCAGAAAGCAGCTGCCACTGTGGTGTGGTCCTACCAATGCTTCCAAAATGCAGCACAGGACTGATGTACAGAGCAGCTCATGTGTGTAATCTCTGTGTCCTGTGTCACAAGTGGTGCTCCCTCCCCAGGTACCAATCTGTGACAAGTGCACTGTGCCTGTGGTTTCTCACAGAACGCACCATGATCCGTGCCTTCTCCAGGTCTGTCTTTGTGGAAGAGTGTCTTCTACTGCATGTGCTACAGAACTGCTTGGTTAAAAGAGAACTGATCTAGTAAGCTGAATGTCTCTTACACAGACTTCTCTAAGAGCAGTACAAAAGCATGCAAGTTCCATTTAGCAATTTTTGTTTGCCTAAATTCCCCCTGTACCTTTTTTCCTTTAATCACTCTCTGCTGGCTGGAGTCTGATCATTTGCTGGCAGGGACAAGATAAAATGGCTGAGTTCCTTTCTCCCCATGTGACTGAGCCTAGCACTAAAGCTTATGACTGCTATTTAACCAAAGATCGTTAGAGGATTTTGTTCATTCTGAAATTCAGCAGATGATGGCCTTTGAACACATTCACCTCTCCTGTTAGCCTCACCAGCAGCACACAGGTATGATACAGGGTAATGTGAGAATGGGCAGAATCACCAGCACTGAAGAAATAGGCCTGAGAGAAGGTACACACAGCTACTCTATTTACACCCCACATTTCTTTTTCTGTACAGAGACACTGTGCATAGAATGAAAAGTTTGGTCTTTCTCTGAGGAGCACTGTGCAAATATCTTTAGTTTGTGCATAATTTGCAAAGTAAATATGACTCAAGTAAGACCCTTATTTCCTCTCCAGCTGATATGTTTGCAAATGAAGAGGGTGGACCGGAGCCTGACTGGGTGATTACAGAGCGTGAGCAGTTTTCAGATTTTCGTGATCTCAACAAGGATGGAAAGATGGACAAAGATGAGATCCAGCACTGGATCCTCCCCCAAGACTATGATCATGCACTAGCTGAAGCCAGGCACTTAGTCTACGAATCTGATGTAGACAAGGTATGTAGTGTTCCAGTATAGTTTTTAAAAAAGTTATATGAGGTGGTGTGGGTTTTTTAAAATATCAGCTTGCAAGAATTTATTCCTAATATCTTTTCTTCAGAGGCTAGAATTGCTAGTAGATTAGTGTTTCCATGCCAGTTTCAGTTGGTAGTGTTAAAGTCACAAAGTAAAAGTAGTAAAATACCGTTTACCAGCTCTAGAAGTTCCCCTGGCTTTCATTAGGTGAGATAAGAAACTGGATGTTCAACACAGCAAAAATACTCTTTTTCCTTTAAGAGTGGTCTTGACTTTTGTATGTTAATATAGACTACAAGAGGAAAATAAAGCTACAATTAGATGGGGGGTAGCAAAACCACTTTCAGTTCTATAATCAAGCATGTTTCTTTCACTTAAACACCATTTCTGATGTGTGACAGTAGATTCCAGATGGTGATCTTCAGAAGCGTAATGCAAGGAAAGTTGGAACCTGAAAGCCAAAACACTCAACACAGAAAGTGTAAATTGCTAACATGAGCAACCGTCTTCCACAAAGCATACCAGAGGATTTTGATTTTTACTGTCAGGAAGATGAACCAAACCACAGGGCAAAACTGTGTACCAGATAATCCACTGTTAACCTACTGCTTGGCAGTGAGTTCATTACAAAGAACTTTCAATTAGCAGTTTGACCCAAGTGAAGTGTGTGGGACTTCTATCTTCCATTGAGGTCCAAATTTCACTCACTGTGACAGTTACAAATGATTGCTGACCCTGCAGTCTGCTGCTGTGAAGAACTGTCTGCTTCCCAGGGCTCTTGCAAGTCTGTGCTGGTGTGTCTTTGACTTAGCTTTGAAAATATTCTTACAGAGGTTTTGTTTTCCTCCTACCAGGATCAAAAACTAACAAAAGAGGAGGTTCTGGACAACTGGAATATGTTCGTTGGAAGTCAAGCTACTAATTATGGGGAGGACCTCACAAGAAACCATGATGAACTATGATACACTGTACCAACCAGCATGCCACACGTCTTTTCTCCACTTTACTGAAATCAGTGTCCATCCCCTCTTAGAGGAAGATGGGCAAGGGACACTCACAACTGAATGACCTGCGTTAATATTATTTTTAACATGCCAGATTATTACCTCAGAAACTGCATAGAAATAGCTTTTTTACTCTTTTCACATGGTTAAATACAGTATATAATTACTACAGTTTTGTTTTTGAAAAAATAAGAAGGTAACTTTTCTGTATAGGTTAGAGCCTGACACAGAAAAGGCACTTCTAAAAACGTAATTGCAAAAATATTTAATAGCCAAGTATTTTCTTCAAATACCCAGTTTTACCATGGTGAAATGCACCTAGGATTAGAAACCTAATGTTTAAACAGACTTAAGTTATTTAGTTGTCTTTTCTAATAGCGTGTAACAGTTTAGAGTTAACCCTTTGAGCCTCCTATCCAGAGAAGAGTTCAATACCAGCTTTGTCTCCACACAATTTCTGTGTCCCAGTTTGGGTCAGTGGTGCTGCAGGAGTGTCCAGCAGCCCCCTGGCTCCTGCTTTCCAAGTGCAAGGTGGTCCTTGTCCCTGGCCCCACGACAGTGCAGAGATAGCACTGGAGCCCAGCTCCAGCCTTGCCAGCCAGGGATGCAGAGTCCAGCGTGGCAGCTGCTCCTTCTGACAACAGGGTAAGGTTCAACTCTTTGTGGGCCCTCAGGTTTGCTGTTTCCTGGGAGGAGTTGTGCCACATGGAGCATAATTTATCTCCCGCTTTTCACACTTTACCCGAGCCATGCTCTTGTTCACACAGTGTGAATGGCAGCAGTTCTGTGATGGAGAAAGAATGAGACATATCACCCCTCTGGGCCTTCTGTCTCCTCTGCCACATAAGAGGACAGATTTTTGTGGCTGAAGTTTTGGGTTTGTGTGTATATATGTTTTAAGTACATGTTACTGATGCAACTCTAAAGACAGCTCTCCTTCTAAAAAAGGGGGGGAAGCTTTCCACACAGGTGCTTTCTTTTTTACTGTATAATGTGAGTTGTTACATGTATATTTTTATATACCCAACTTATCTAAGTTTGGTTGTTTGTAAATGTACTGGTTTTAAAATAAGCACAATAAAACCAATACCTTTTTGATACTGTGAAGGTGCAATAATGCTAACACAGATTAGCAGAGAGAGATGATGTGAAAGCACAAACCAAGCCTCTAAAGCCAGTAGTTCCCAAGGCATTGGGTGGTCATTTCCAAAAGCATCTGGCCATACAGCACCAACTGTTCTTCCTCACCTCATTAAAAAAAAGCAAAGCCAAAAAGGAGTGCAGTATACATCGTTGCTCTGGACACTAATACTGGGTGCTCAGGGCTCCACAGCAGCGTTCTCTGGGAGGTTCCTGGAAGGTTTGGTGTACCAGCCTCACACACTGGTCCCATAACCATCCAGAGGGGAGCTTTGAGACTCCCACGGTGTGAGACACTTCAGCAGTTCAACACATTTGTGAAAATCAGCAGGAGACAATGCAGAACTGTGACCTCCATAAACAGTGTCATTTTTATAAGGTCATAGAAGAACTGTGGTGTAATATTTTACATCTTGCAGTTGAAGATAATTAAATCTAGATTGCTGAGTCTGACAGAGATTACATGTGCTTGCTGGCACCACTACTAAGCTTTTGGGGTGCACTTATGACATTGCCAGCAATGTCTCTGAAAAATCCCTACCTCTTCCACTAACATACAGTAGGGCAAATGTCATAAAAGTGAACTGGTTCTGCTTTTACAGTACCCTCAAGTAAAATAAAAGCCTAAATGCAGTGTTATCTGAGAAGCAATAAAATTGTATCCTGGCACATGTAAATCATTATATATTTTGTTTATGGCTTGGATTTGGAAAGGTTTATTGTACTCAATAATCCTGACAATCTTTATCAAACTAACATATTTTCCTAACAGATTTTCAGTACTCTCTATGTACTCAGATTATCTTCTGTTTCAGGAAACAGTACCTTAAAAGACCTCAAAAAACCGCTTGTTTCCTACAAGTGAAACTGCAGCTCAGACTGGATACTAAGCCAAGGATTTTCACTGGAGCCCAGGGGAAGGTTGTTTGCTCACTCTTGTTGAAATTCAGTGGGAGTTGGGTGCTGAGACACTAAGCATTGTTGCCCTCAGCTAAACATGACACTTCCAAATGCACGGTGCACTGTCCCAACAAAAAAACACATCTGTGCTTTGACAAGCAATCACATTTTCTTCCACATTACTAAATGAATTTGGAACAGAATTAGCAGCACATAAGAGAAAAATTGTGTTCTCATATTTGTTCTTGATTCCTGTTACTGCTTGGAACACATTGATATTTTCCAGGATAAAACTATACTTAACGTGAGTAAGAATGCTGAAATCAGATGAGTTGTTCATGGAAACAGTAAGGGAAAATTTAGATCCATAAAAAGCTTTTCGTTTTTTCCCAAAAGAATAGTATTCGGGTAGCATATATCCAGCTAGGAAAAAGGCAAACATGCCAATTAGAATGAAGTTTAAAATAATGAAATTATTTATCAATAATGGGTAATGGGGTCATATTAAAAATTAGGACCTTTTTTAATAAAGCAGAATGTAGAAACACTTTTTTAGAGAACATAAGTATCCCTGATGTGATTTCATTTTAAAGGCTCTGCTGTTTCTGCAGTTCTTCATGGTGTTTCTCTTACCAACATTCAGTAATGGCACAGTACATTCTATGCACTAAATTTCCCTTTCAAGCTCAATGCACTATGGAAGAGTAACTCCAAAAGAGACTAGAGCTTCTGGGTTTAAATTTAACACTATTTAAAGAAAGCAAACCTTTGCTAGGGGATATAACTGTTAACATTGTGATTTTTCAAGCCTAAGGTTTCTAATGGGGTTTGACTGTTCCAGAGATAAATTCTTTTTCCTAGGTAACATATTTCAACTCATATTATGAGCAAACGTTACAAAATTTTAGTGTAATGTGAAATACTGTAATGTCAGATAGCATTATTTATCTGCTTAATATGACAAAAACCATTAATTGCTGGGAGCCATACTTCATCCCAGCAACATGAAAATCCATTTTGTGCCTATCTTGTCAGTTATTGCCGATTTTCTTAAACAGTTGTGACACAGTGAAATTCTGTTGGGAAGTGTGTTTATATATTTCCAAGTGCAGGTTCTTTATGGTAACTCTTATTACACAGATCCTCCATTAACTCAGAGTTTTCACTATGCCTGTGCCACAGTACATCAAAGGTGCATTTTTCTTACTTAGATATCTGGAAAAGCCATTATTATTGCCCGTGCAGTTTTAATTATTGGAATTTATGAAATGATCTAAGTGGCTAATGTTCATTATCTTATAATTCCATTTAATGATTCAGTCAGGTTGAATCTGTCTCCTATTCCAATAAAAAGTGCTGTGCATAACTCCCTGAGGAAAGGAGATCACAGCCCATCCTGATCTTGTTACACTTACATAGGTACCTTACAATAGTTGCATAATGCTTTACTATTTGCAGTGCAGAAGCTGATCTGGATCCAGTGAAGTTAACATGAACTAGATCCTAAGGAGTCTAAGAACTAGTCTAAGTCCTAGTCTAAGGGCCTTGGCCACCCAAAGGCAAGCAGAACAATGGGGTGGTGGGACTGGAGGTCAGAAATAACCTTACAACCATCAAATCCTGATCTCCTTACTACTACTGAGCACTAACATTTAGGAACTTAGACATTCATACTCCTGTGAGATAGTTAGGGTGTGAGTCTAGTTCATGGAAGACAGTGTGCAAAGTCTTAGTGGTCTGTTCAAGGAGCCTGAGGCATTTTATTGAGTCATAGTGGCATCACTCCTAGCAAATGAAGTGAGTTTTACAGTGACAGAAGGACCTACAAAAAAGATTTCATAGCTAAAAATTTTCCTAAACCTGGCTTGGCCTATAGTCAAGCATTTGGAAGCATCCACCACTTCTCTTTGCATCGCTCCAATTTAGTGTGTACTGTATTCCATTCAATATGTCCAGCAAGGAGCATTATTAACCATATTCACTAATTACAAAGGGAGAATTTAGGATTATTTTCCACTGAAGTTTCAGGCGCCATTAAGGCCGATGTCCCTGACACTCAAGTGCTGTATAGATTATCCCAGTCGTGATAAATTTCAAAGCAACCTCAGAAGAACAAGTTACCAGCTTTCCCCTAGTGTGAAGCTGTTATCAAGGGGCACGTGTGTATGTGACACAACAGGCAATTTCACACCTGCATTCTGCCTCTCCACAGGATAAAGGAAAATATCTCCAACAGATGGGAGCGTTTCTTCACTATGGCAGTGACAAGAATACAATTATCCTGTGTATGCATTACTATTCCTAAGTGAGGGATATCCATCCTCAGCACAAGTGTTGGCTCTGAGGGCAACACAGACAACAGAGCTCCGTTTCATATACTGCATATTAGTTATTTTCCCTGTGGAAGAATTTATTTCATAATCACAAATGGTCCAAATATGGTCTGTTTGGCTAGATTTTGAAGTTTTTTGTATTTTTAAGTGTTTCTTAGTTGACCTCGTTTGTAAAGTTGGCCACATTTGTGGTCTGAAACTACCACACACCTGAAATTCCAGAACAGCTGTACAGAACAAGTCATGACATGATCCTGAATGAGTACTAATTAAGGGTGACACATGCATTAGAAATGACAATGTTTCATCATATCAACAAGAATTAAGATATGCATCGAGACGCTTAGGAAATATTTTCTTTATATGGGAATAGCCTGACAGCCTTTAAAAAGGACCAGTGGGTGTACTAAAAATGAAAAATTAGTATATCTTTTGAAGACCTACTTTGAAGTAATTACTGTACTTACTGAACTCCCAAAAGCATGATGTTCTCAGGACTTCTCAGGACATGCCTTCTGTTTGGATAAAAGCCAGTGAATTTAATGTTTCAGGAAGAAAATAAAAGGGATGGGCTTTTATCATTAGATCAACTGTAAGATAACACAGACATACAAAACATAGTATTGACGAGATGGACAGGTTAGAGACATCCCCCCAAATTACTCCCAATGCCCCCCTCCATCTTTAAATTCAGCTGAAGTTCTGCTGACATGGCTTTCACTGCATCACAGAGGGCCTTGGTTGCTGGGACACAAAAGGAGGGAATGCTAGTTGAGAACCCATCAAATGACAAGAATTCAGATGGCTAAAACTTCCTGGAATCTTTACATGGTAACATGTAGGTGAGACATTTTAAAATCATACGGAGCATCTTTTTTAAAGGGTGAATTCACAAGGAACTTCCATGGGCAGCAGGAATGAAGCAAAAAGAGTGGCTGGAGAGGTATCCTAGAATATAACAAAACCAAAACCTTTCTTCATTCCTGCTTTTAGTTTAGAAGAATTTGCATGGATTCCTTTGCCTGTCTTTTTTATTTGTCCTTAAGTTTTAAATTCAGTTAACAGTACAGATGTAACATTTCTGGGGACCCCCAAACCTCCCCATATTGCTTTGAAATATTTTATGCCAAAGAAACGAGGTTTTAACAGCTATTACATCTGCTCCAAACTGGATACAGCAAAGTATAGTTAAACAATCAAAAAAAAAACCACAAATGCAAGAGACTAAAGAAAGTATTATTCCATTATTCCCATATATACTTATAAATTTATCTAACCTGAAACAGACATATTTAGGATTATACTAAGTTGAAATATTTAGTTTCCTGCAAAATAATTTAGAAGTTAGCTCTATACCAGAAAAGTGTTTGTATACTTGTAGGCTACAGAGTACTGTTTTCATGGAGAAAATAAATGCAGTAATTTACACTTGAGTTCAGTCAAACTAGCAAAGGTTTCTTGCATGGGTCTTTCTGTAGGGTAGCTGCATGACCTATTCTTGAGCTAACAGTCAAACCCCATGGCTTTGTGCCAAGGCTGCCTACTCAGCTTCTTAATAAAATTGTCTATGTTAGATCAGCTCTACGCATGCTGCGTGTTCTGGGTGCAGACTTCGGAAACTTTCAATCGTCACAAAACCATTATGAAATTATTTCAGTATAAAAAGGACCTTTCTAAAGCCCTGTTATCCACTTGCAGTAGGTTTACAGAACAATTCTGTAGACATCTGAATGGATGCAATAATTTATTTTTCCTCTTTTTGCAAGGAAATCCATTTTCTGCACTTGTTACCCCAAAGCTTGTGAAAAGTCAGCTTGCATACAAGATGTTAAAATAGGTCCTCTGGGATAAGGAACTTGGGGATAAGGTAGGTTTTTCCCTGAATCAGGGAATCAGACTGTGTTCATGGTCCTGCTTTGCTATACTTTCAGAGAATTTTCTAGGCATGTAACTGTGATGTAAATGAACATAAGTTTAATAGTGGGAACCTGTGTCCAAGATGCAGTCAACAGAGAGAAGTAGGGCCCTTCAACTGTGGCTTCAGAAGGTATAATTAAGGGTGCATAAAGCAGACAGTGCAGACATCCTTTCTTTATATTCCTGCATCCCTTCATAACATACACAAACACAGCTGAAATGAAACAGAAGAGATGAAGAGCGATGAGAAACGACATGAAATACTGGCTTTAAAATCTACTTTATTCAACTGGAAACAAAACATTTTAAAAGGTGATAATGCTCTAAAAGCTATTTAACTCACCAGCCAAATCAAACTGACCAAAATCTAATTTATTCCTTGTCTTGTTTAGCAGATGCTTAAAAGATCAATATAGTTGTCTCTGTAGATCGACATGAAATATTAAGCAGCCTGAGTGTTCTGAAGCTTTTTACAACATATTCAGCCTCATTAAACATTAAGCAGCCTTGAAATATAAATATAAAATAACTATCAGCTTCCTATCATTCAGACACAGAACAAAGGTAACTCAAATGTGGGAAGCACGAGGAAAATATATTAAATGAACTGGGAATTCACAGAGAAGTTAACTTAGGAAAGCTGTCAGTATAAATTGGCTCAATCAGATACACTTTACCATAAGGAAAGAAAATATTGCAGTATCAGAAGAATATCTGCTATGGAACAGAACAGTAGTGTGGCATATATATAATGACAAATTAATAGAAATAAACCTCTGACCACAACTATACTAATCTGAGGTCCAGTCATCGTTTATACTCCAGTTCCTTTCACCCCTCATATTTGCTGTAAGACCTCCTCCCCAGGTTCAGTGAGAACAGAGCCCTCTTTTCTCTGCTTTTTGTTACTGCCTGGTATGTTAAAAATATCTAGGCAATACAGCAGAAAGGAGTTTCAGGTTCACTAAAGGGAAATGTCAGCTTTGCAAATCACTGAAAGTAACCGGACATAAACTGTCAAAATAAGTCAGCGAGACAGCGTGGTTATTGTCAGCACGTAACTCAAGCCTGCAATCCGAGCTGTGGCTAAAGGTTAGAGACAATATAGCAAGACAGTCCTTCTAGGATGTACAGATCAACTAATTTAGCTTAAAATGCTGTTTAATTTTAATATAGGCAGTATGTTTAATACCTTTTTCTGCCACTTAGCTGCTTGCTTTACTATTACTGCACACTGATAGTGAAGAATAAAATCCAACCTCTCACAGTATCACCCTTACCACTGCTGAGCCTGCCAGGGTTTACAGAGAAGCTTTTCATGTTGCTTTCTTACTGCTACTTCTTGGCCGGTATTGGTGTCAGAGCAGACGTACCAGTGATAAAATTCATTGCAGCAACCTTCTCTCAATTTGGCAAAAAGTGAAATTGTGTGGGATTCATTCCACTGCAGAGAGACAAGATTTTGTAAACAGTATATGGAGTTATTAAGTTCTAATTCTCTTCTACAACATAAAGGTAGGAATGCCATGAATTAGTCAATGCAAAAACCATAAGGAGTTGAGAATGAAACCAAGAAACTAATTTGGTACACCTAGAGGCAAAAAACCAGTAAAATTTAATGTAGATATTTTTGAATTTTTGCAGCATAAGCAAGATAGCAGTGGGCTCACATAAAGAGTAAGTGTATCAGACACATTAAGAAGTGATATTCAAATAGCATTTGACATTGGGCTATTTTTGCTGCATTCTCAGAATACGACTGGAAAGATACTTTTTCATTCCACTGCATTACACCATATTTTTATACTTTCTCTACCTGTATGCCACACTGTTAACAAGCATTGATTTGAACAGCATCAAATCAAATGTTTTACACTCACCTGCATGCTGAAATTTCAGATGTGCTTTGTAGACAGGGTTACACTCTTTCCAAATATGTATTTTAAAATTAAATTTAAAATTATGTGTAATGAGAAAAGATTACACACTTTGTGAGCAAATTGTTAAGTCAAAGGGTCAAATCATAGCCAGCTGTGACAGGCTTGTGGAGGGCAAGCAAAGCATCAGATTTCCTGTACCCTCTTCAGTTCTGCACCATCCCTCCCTGCTTCAGCAAAACTCAGAACAATCCCAGATACAAGCCAGCCCTGCACCACCAGAACCATGCTCATCCCTTCTCTATGTTATGGCTTTTTTTTTGCTGCCTGGAGATTCTAGGAGCTGAGCTGCCTCCTCAGTTCCTCAGTTCCACTCAGCAGTGACGCAAGGAGTCGCTCACATTTCTTACAGCCACGAAGGAGCACAGTGAGGCTGTAACAAGGCACAGGAATGAGGCTGCACGGTGCAGGCAGGAATGCACAAAAGTCTCACAGCAACTTAAGGAGCAGTGTGGTGACTTGCTTGCTTCTTTAATCTGAGTCTTTGCCTAAATTGCAGGTACTGCAGGTTGCTTGGAAAGAAGGGTAATTTGACAGTTATGTCAAGCATTTCTTTGATACCGTGGTACAACACTGAGGCATCGAACAAGGAGGTTTTCTTGCTGAGATTGTCACAGCTCTTTTATCCAAAAATCCTCTTTTCTCAAGGGTGTGCTCATTCATGTGTCATCCTTGTATCTCACTGAGCTGCTGGCGTGTAGGAAACAAGCCAAAGACCACAGTTAGAAGGTCACCTAAGTGTTATGAAATTGGCATTGAAGCTTAGGGTAGAATAAGCAGGCACAAAGATAGGGATAGGTAGACAACAATAGTCTTGTGAAAGGAGAAGAATTTTCCCTGTCCAACTGCTCTCCAATCAAATCTGGAAATCAAGCCTCTGCACAGATGAAATCTGCTTTACTTTTGTGCTTTGCTCCCCTTGAAAATCTGAGCAACATTAAAACCAAAATGAATGCCAAGTTTACTGTAAATACTTGCTCAGACAAGGTATAACTGCTTGCTTTGATCGAGTTGCACTTGCACTTCTCTTAAACATCCATCCAAACCCAGTTTCTGGAATGCAATCTTTGAAGTCTTGCAGGTTCTTTTCATACAAGACCTCTCCTGTCCATGCACACAGCTAAGCCTTTTAGCCAGGCAGTCCCTCATTACTCATAACTTTATTAGTATAGTGGTTTTTTCCTGAATGCACAGCTCCAAGAAACACTGCAAAGCAGAGCAAATACTTTACTCCCTCCAGTTCATCCAACTCCATGGGACTCATCTTCACCTTCAAAACTCCTCACAGTCCCCCATATTGCTGATCTCTCAGCCACTGCTGAAAGTTTTATTTCTATTGTTCACCTACCTATTGTTCACCGTTATTTTTTTAAAGACCAAAGAGAAGCAAAAAAAAATGTGTGTATGGTCCCATGCTGCTCCTCATATTTCAGAGGGTTTTCTGAAGTTGTAGTTAGCTCCAAATGCTCTCATCAGTCACATCTTCTAAGAATATAACTGCCAACCAGCACATTATTATGCCTCCTCTATCCGCAAGACAAAACAGAGAGGAAGAAAGGAAGATCTAATAGAGCAATTGACATTTCAGAGAGTGGGGAGGAAGAAACTTCCTACGACTCCCACCAGTCCCATCCAGGGTGTTGAACTCAGGCTGTGCATTCTTTCTTTTGCCTCCACCCCCATGCTTTCCTTTTCCTTGTGTTGTAATTTCTTCAGCAATCTCTTTTGCTTCAGCACTGCTGCAGTGGTTAGGACAGTGAAATTATGCCTCATGACTTGGATTCCTAAGAATTACAGTAATACAAGTAATAAAACAACCACAGTTTTATCTTTATTTGACTAAAATTCATACCTCAAGAGCACCAAACCATGAAGAAACAGCATACAAGGGAGAAAGAAAATAATCACTGGGATCAGAATGGCACACCACAAATGCATCAACCCTCAGCTTGTATTAATTGTATGGTCCTAAAAATGATATTTTATCTCTCTTTCAATGTTCCTATTTAATGTGCTCATTTACATCCACAGGCACTGTTTAAAATAAATTCAAAATAAGTTTGTCTGTAAACAATCCTCCTAGAAAAAAATGACCACTGAATGAAACATCTCTGCACATGTCTTTTTGCTGTTGTAGAGGATATGTAATGGATGTATGTGCAGCAGCACATGAAAGACAGATGAGAAAGCAAATTATTCAGCTGCTTGGTTTAAAACAGAACAAAAATGTTAACATATATGCAAATTTCTTTCACTGAAAATTATAAAGCTATCTTGGTACAGCTCTGGCTTTCCATTATCTCTAGAAAAAATGAAAACCTGTTTTAAGATTAAGACAAACACAGGCACACACATATCTCTGGGCAGTTAGAAAGCCATCAAAACATGCCAGTAGGAATGTGTGCTGGTTTTGACTGGGCTAGACTGATTTTTTTCTATAATAGCTGGTATAGGGCTGTGCTTTGGATTCGTGCTGGAAATAGTGTTGGTAAGTCAGGGATGTTTTCAGTATTGCTGAGCAGAGATTACACAGGCCCAAGGCCTTTTCTGCCTCTCACCCCACCCCACTAGAGAGGGACCAGGGGTGCACAAGGAACTGGGAGAAGACACAGCTGGGACAGCTGACCCCAGCCAACCCAAGGGGTATTCCAGACCATATGTCCTCATGCTCAGTATATAGAGCTGGGGGAAAAAGGAGGAAGAGGGGTATGTTTGGAGAGGGGGCATTTGTCTCCCCAAGTCACTGTTATATGTGATGGAGCCTTGCTTCCCTGGGATGACTGGGCACCTTCCTGCCCATGGGAATAAATTTCTTGCTTTGCTTTGCTTATGTGGATTGCTTTGGCTTTCCCTATTGAACGGCCTTTATCTCAGTCCATGATTTTTCTCACTTTTCCTCTTCCAGCTCTCTACCCCACCCCAATGTGGTGGGGGTGAGTGGCTTTTTGGGCTCAACTGCCAACAGAACATGTGAGCTCTTTTAGAACACCCTAATAGAAATCTATGACTTACTCATAAGCCTTTGAAACTCTGCTTGCTATAGGTCACTGAAAAAATTAATTTCTGCAGCAGACCTTTAAATAGAATTAAATTTTTCCCTTAGGAGTTAAATGACTATAAGACATAGATATAATTGGGTACAAGTACACACTTGCACCCAGTTATAGATGAACTACCAGCAGCAAAGTCACTTGATCACTTATTTTCTTAAAATGTCTGATATTCTTCCGTAAGTTTGTTTTCAGAAGATATTGTGCTAGATTTGCAAACAGGCTGGAAAAAAACTATTAGAACTAACTATTGTTGGGAAATGTTAATGTGGAATGGAAGGCATTTAAAGAACAGTAACAGAGTTTAAAATATAAGTTCATTCCAGTAAATCAGTGTCAAAATGACAAGAGAAGCCAACATAGCTCAAGACAGATATATGGAACAATATGTAAGACAAACAAAAATGCTTTTGAACCCATCCATAGAATATCGGAAGTGAAAGATTTGATCAAGTATTAAAAGAAAAAGGCTAAACCAAATGAAATAAAAACTGTGAATCAGACAGTCAAAATCTCTCAGTATGAGGTTTTTTCCCTCATTTGTGTTTTTTAATATTTCTTTTTTTTTAAAATTGCATCAAACCCAAAGATTTAAGAATTCACTTTCCAGAATGAGAGTGAAAAGCATCAAAGTAAAATGCAATGACTACTTGGACTATTTAAAGAATTAATTTACAACTGTTCCAAGATATAACTGCATCTGATGCCTCCTACCTGAGTACTCCTATAAGCAGCTTTTAAGGCTGTTTCCAATCTTTACTACTTTCTTGTATCAATGCAAGTTATGCACTGACAGCCCTCACCAAGCAGGTAGTTTGGCTCACGTTCAGGCAAACTGAATAAGCAGCCCAGGTTATCACTGCCGGTGCATTAGCAACCTCAGCTCTTCAGCAGCAGCACTTGAGAGGCAATTTCTTCCCTTGATTTCTGCAGGAAGTGCACCACATCTTCATTCAGTGTGAGTGAAGGGAATGGCCCTTCTTCTCCCTGGCTGTTGGTATCGGTGCTGGGAGCAGTATGTGCTCCCTGGTTAAGGACCTTCAGAAGCTTTGGTGGAACATGGGGCTGTCACTCCTTGTACACACTGTCCTTGCCCAGCTCAGCCCCAGAGTGCCCCCAGCACATCACCTCTGGTTGACATGAGGCAGATGGCACAGACTGTGCCTGCCCTTCATGATGGTACTTTGCAGCAGGGTACTGGGGCAAAGTGGCTTTCTCAGTCCTGTCTGGCTCCTTATCCTGTCATAATGATCAAAACTGGAAAGGTGAAGTGTTTCATGGTAGCTGATCTTAGGTAAAAAGCTTATGATAGCATTGGGGTTTGCTTGCTTTTTCTAAATCAAAATAAACTGCTAAGAGAAACAATTTAAAATTACCATCATACTGGGTGTTGTATAGATCTTCCTTAATCTTTCCTACAAGGCTTCTCAAATGTTTGACTTTACATGTAAACCAGAGCTATACCTGAAAGCTTCACTGGTACTTTAGTCTGAGTTTTCTAACTTTGATAAGACAGCTAAGGATGCAAGTACCATATGGGCATATCCTGATATAAACAGTGAAAAGAACTCACAGCTTAATCCACTGCTATGGCACCAATGCCAACCTTTTCCTGGTACAACATAACTTCCCTATCGGTTCAGTGGCAGCCCATGCAAGGGAGCAAGGTAGTGACTTACACCCCTTTCTTCGCTCGCAAAGGGATGCACAGCTACTCTCAACTGAGCCCGAAGGAAGCCCACAGACTAGACACCAGATATCCAAGAGAAATAAAACTGGGAACAGAAACTGAGAGAAGTCTTCACTGACACTTTACAAGTTCATGTAGTTCAAGAGAGATCCCTGAAGACAGGAGACCATCATAATGCCATTAGTTAAGGGAAAGGCTAGGGAAACTGAAAATGTATGTAGGGAAAGCTTAAAAATCATTTTAGAAAGCCAAGCGAAGGAAACACTTTAAACAAGCACATAAGTGGTTCAATTAAGGGTTTCAGAGATGCCTGTAGGAGAAAATCTCAGAGGATATTACTGCTAGGATAGACAAAGGGACGCAATGGGAACCTGATGTGGAGATGTTCAGAACCATTTCCCCAAGTTTCATATTGGAAGCTAAATGCATTAAAAAATTTAGAACAGCAAATGTATTCCAGAAATGTGGACAAAGTGCATTCAACAAGCTATTCAATCATATATCAGCACAAACAGAGGGGCTGAAGCTATAATTTTATAAACAGAAACAGCATTGAAAAGCAAAGCAACAGAAGCGTTGATTAATAAGGTAGGCAGATATGAGAACAGATAATTTACTTTTCAATAAATAATTTGGACATTTGTTAAAGAGAAGATGCAAGTCCTCTTAGGAAGAACTCTGCTGGGATCTATCAAAGAATCCAAACTGAAGACAAAAAGGCAGAGAAAAAAGTCATAATGAAATCTGTTTTAAATTATTAATGAAGAATGACCAAGTACTTTCCAAAACAAAGAATACAACTCAGTGTAAATAATATAATGCAATTAGTATATTTTTACATAACAATAATTTCTTTTAAAAACAATGGCAAGGTTGTTTTCTTTTCTGGGAGCTGGGGGTTGGATGCGTGCTGGTGGTGAAGGTGGTGTTGGAATTTAACACTAAACCAGGGTACAGAATTAAAAAGATGAGCAAACTTTATCATTTATCCCTTTCTTTTCCAAAACAAGGTTACATTTCCCCTAGAAGCACAAACTGTACACAGGTATTTTCCATCCACTGATTAGTGTGCATTTTACAGCCCCAGTGTGAGCCCTACACTTAAGTGCCGACTTATTCAGCAGAGAAATGTAAGAGCTTTCTTCTCCTGCTCCACATACTCCCACATCCATTCTCCATGGTCACAGCTGCGTGGCCTTCATTTAAAAGTAGGTCTGCATTTGCTGTTGCCTTGTTCACAGGGAATGGGAGGTTTTCACTGGAACTACAAGCCTTTAGCTCTAGCCACAGCTTCATGCTTTTAGCTTGGAGGAATCCGGTTAGATTTCCCATGTGTTGAACAAATATCAGAGGTCACACAAAGAGAGAATATGTGACCCTATAAGAGCATAATGACTGGGGAGGAGGGAAGAAGAATCAACAACAGATACTACCTACCACCATAAACAGTAAATCAAAACAACTTATTTAATGGGATTTAAAAATACTGATGCAAAATCTAACTTTACCCTGTGTCAAGCAAGCTGAAATACTTAAAGGTGTAGTGCTCAGTTTTCTCAAAACAGTAAATATATAATAGACTTTTCCCAAAGATTGGCTTCTAAATAATTTGAGATCAGCATAGTTTGACTGATTTGCAACTGTAGCAGAACAATGTAGCACAAAACAATCCCCACACCTTTTCTCCTCTGCCTCTTCATTTCGGAGTCACATTCCTAAATGGAGCCCATCAGCTTGCCTCGTGTTGGCAGAGGTAGGAAGCATGAGGAACAGCAGAGGATGGTGCTCTGCATATTCCCCTGGCTGGAATGGTTATCCAGCACTCTCCTTGGTCCTTGGCAGTGACTGCAGCCTGCAAAATAATGGCCTCAACAGCTTCGTAGGCCACTTGCTGTTATAATCTGTATAATAAGTATTAGTTTAGCTTTTCATATGGAAAGTTAATCCCCTAATAACATTTCAAATTACTAAAGAGTGTTTGGAAAAAATCATACCTACTATTCAGAAACCTGTGCTGCAATCAGCTACACGAGATGGACAGCATTCTGTAATTAGTGCACACCTTTCAGACTTGGCTAATTACCTCTTATGAATTAAAAATGTTCACCCCCTCCCCCACCACTATACTTGAAAGGAAAAAAAAAAGTAAGAAAAGATAAGCTCTATACTTCTAAGTTAGCTGAAAATTCAGTAAGATAATGTCACTGATGTGGTTATTACCAGGTGAACATCAGGTTATTCAACCTAGGTGAATTTAATGACTCTGGACAGGTCGTGCAATGAATTTTCCTATAAATCACTTATAATTGCAAACATAAAAATTAAAAACCAGTCTGAAGAGAGAGATAACACAGTATAAATGATGGAAAGCAGTAATCTACAGATAGTGGTGCTGCTGTTTTAATTGAGGCCATTCTGATGTGAAGCTTCAGAACCTCACAGGGACAGCACTAGGATGAGGAGCCCAGGCTCTCTAACTTGCAAGAGCTTTTAAATGACTACACATATTAATAAACATGTTTTTAATATACTGACATAAAAACTTCAGAGTTTCTCCTCTCTAATACAATGTTCTTCTACATGTTTTAGAAAGACCAAGCTCGACTTGGCTGTCCACATTTTCTCCCCAGTATCCATTATCAGCTGGCTATTACTGCTGTGCTGAGCCATGCATTAGGATTAGGTTTGCTTGAGCTAGATTCCCAAATCAGTATTTTGAATGACGCAGAGCATTTCAGGTTCCAAATTCCCTAGGTAGAGTCCACCTCTTTTTACCTCTCTCAGTGCTGGTCAGACCAACAACACCGTGCCCTAATCATAAACAACCTGGATCAGTGGGAGACTTGTTCCCCAGCTTGACAGCAGCGCCAAAGTCTCCAGTTCAGTGATGGAGAGAGGGAGCCCACCACCCCTGCCTGCCCTTGCCATGCTTTGGAGCACAAAGGCCTATTTCATTTATAGGTGTTAAAACAAAAGAGCTGGCACAACACCTCCAGCCCTGCCCTGCAGCTCCACAGTGCTCCTGGAAGCCATCACTGCACAACCCACACAGGGCCAGGATGACAGACAGCAAAAGGACAAGGGGCTCCAGACCAGTCACAAGGGCACTGTTACTATTGAGAATAGCAACTGGAAAATACAACTGTTCTCTTCTCACTGGAAATGGGAGTGTGATGGGGTCTCCTCCCCTTACCTGCCAAGGGCCTGAAGCAAAGGGCTGAACATGCAGCAAGAAGGGTCCACAAGTCCTCTGACCTGGTGTAAATACGTTTCGTCACCTTCTAGCAGGGAACCCAGTCTTATTCATGGATGTCATCTAATGAAGCAATCATGCCCTTTTAAAAATAAGTCTGCTTTAATTTATCACCTCTTTGCAGTTTTGAAAGGTTTTGATCCCTTTTATTTTAGACCAAAGCCTTTAGGAATGTTAGCTGCATCAAAAAGGAAACATTGAAAACCACATTTCAGATTTTCAGAATTAGAGATGACTTGAATTTCATCTAGGAGCCAAACTCATCTGCTTTGTCTTGTATAAAGTTTGGTGCCAAGATTAAACCCAGGCTTTTTCTGGCCATAATTTAGATAAGACTGAACATTTCAAACATTATCCATTTTTATCAGATTTTGGCTCCAGATGAAAGAAACCTTGCAGGTACAATCATACAGCCAAATGACTAACTGCCACCCTTTGTGCCTGTTAATTATTTCTGGCCACAGTATTCTGTGCATAATGGAGCATGGACACAATATGATGGCTTTTCTTTTTCCTTTTTTTTCCCCTCCCCCATATATATATATATATATATATATATATATTTTTTTTTTTTTTTTTTTTTTTAAATTTGGCTTCTAAATCAACATTTTGAGAAGTCAACACTTGCTTTGTTGAAAGTAAAGGAATAATCAGCCTGGAACATCCTGGGTTGTTTTGTATAGGTATCCAGTATTTGCTGCTCCCAATGACTTCTAGTTAGAAATGGGAGAACAACCATAATTATGAAATCAAGCCCAAAGTGCTTCAAAATTAATCACTTCAAAAATCCAGAAACCATTAAACAAATATAGACATGATGTTGGGGATGGGGAGGGTGAGGGAAGGAGTTTCATCCCTGGGAAAAAAACTCCTTGTCCCAAGCCATTATATTTTATTTTATTTTTAACTTCTTCCTACTTGCCATGGGACAGAGGTATTGAAATCTTTCTATGGTATCACATTAATATAAAATAATTCTGCTTTTTTTCTCATGTGATAGTGAAGTGTAGTCACGTTAGCACATTTCATTGTAAGTTAGTAAAAACGAACGTTAATATGACCTGATACTAATCCACCATGACAGAAAATTCCTAATACGATAAAACTTTCATATCATATTAGTAGAAAAAAGTCAGTTCCTGCCTGTTCCAGGTCACTTTCAATGTTGCCTTTGAGCACAAAGTAATGACAAGCATTTGTCTATCTAAAAAAAAGGTCCCTAGCACTGTTCAATGGCAAAATAAAATTATATTCAAATGTCCCTTTTTTTTGGCTCTGTGTGATTTAGTCCATTGCAGGAGAGCCCTCAAACACATCCTCTGAATTTGCCTTCATTTCTAGGCTTTAATTTTGAGATGTTCAGAGTGCTTCTTGTATTGAAGAACAATCTCTCTCTGAATGGTTGTTTCTGTATATTGAAATTATACCAGCTGCAAAGATAAACTGTCAGTCCAGCTTGGCTCCTCTATGCATTTTCGTGACCAGTCTCTGGCAGGAAACAGTCACCCATGGGCAGCGTGGTCAGTGAGTCCCTCAAAGCCAGGTAGATAAATACATTTTTTTTCCTGCAAGAACTCAGTAGAGGTCTGGATGAAGCAGAGACAAGCCACAGCTGGCTCCAGAGCAGCTCTCCATGGGGCAGCTCCTGGAGGCTTTGTAGGCTAACCACCATACCAGTTAAACCTGCTGGTTTGAAAGCTGCCATCAGTTCTTCAACGTGCCTGTAGTTTGTAGTTACAAAAATTTAAACTCTGTTCCCACATGCTTGTCATCTCTGGGATACCTTTGCTTGTTTGGACCAGGATTTAATTGTTGCGGTGGCAAAGTCCACTTTACACCCCCCATGTTCCTTTGGAAGTGGTCTCTCCCTAAACCACTGCGCTAGAAAGTTCTCCCTTTACCGAGATTCCCCTGGTCACTGTCTCTCTCCCCCCTCCCATCCCTTCTCCCATTGGCTCCTGTTGTGTCACTCGCCCTTGCCTCTGCCCCCTAGCCCTCAGACCATTGGCTTCTGATGCTCTGCCCGCCTCTGGGACCCTTCAGATTAAAACCACACGCGCCTTTTTGGGGGGGTTCTTTGTCCTTGCTTCCTTGCAGTGTGTTGGCTTCATTAAACACCTTGGAGCTGCATACAGAAACCCCTCTCGCCCCTCTGTCTCCGGTTCGTGCACAGCCTGTGCGTGTGAGCGGCTGTTCGCAACCACCTGTGAAGGTGAGACTGTGTGCACGCGTGGGTGCTGGCAGAGCGCTGCCTGAGTGTGCCCACCAGGGACCCTGTGCAATAAACATCGATCCACCGAAGCCCTCTCTTCATATTTAATGAACAGTCATCCCTTCTGTAATACCAAAGTTGTAAATCTAATCTAAAATGTCTAAATAAGATGATAGGTGCCACCTTAATAAGATACCACACGCAAGTAAGAAAGTGCTTCCCAGGACTTGGGCATTTTCCAGAACCTGATACAAGACTTGGAAGAAACACCACCAACTTACTACAAAACTTTGCAAAATCTCTGTTGAGCTGAGTCCATCATTAAATCCATTGCCTTTGTCCCTGGTGACTCAAGTGAGTAGCACTTGGGTCATTCTGTCACGTGATGTAAATTCAGGAGGAGCTCAATTTAAATCCAGATCTCTATGGCCATTTCCAGCAAACTAAGGTCTGGTTTTCTTGCTGTAGTCATTTTTCCATTGCGCTCTCATTGCCCTGGACTGTAAGAATTACTGTATGACCAGGTAATCCCAAGAGCTGCAAATACTGAGCTTCCTTGCATAGGTTTCACAATTCACAAGTTAATGTTACAGAGAATTAAATTTTTCAACACAAAGGTTTAATTTTATCAACTGAAGTACATCCAAGCAACAAGAGCAAAACAATCTACTCATTTTACTTTTCCTCCAGAAAACGAGAGGAACAGAGTTCAATTATGCTGCAGTGGAACTGGACTGAAGACAGATGACACAGTGGATCAGCTTAGCCTACAGAACATCTCCCAAGTCAAACAGTGTAATACGTACTTCAATTTGTTCTTCAGCTCTGTTCTTCAATTCTGTGTTGAAGATGCAAAAAAAGCCCCAAAACTTTTGAGTAACTTCACTGCTCAACCTTAGAAAGAAAAAGAGAAGAAAGCTCTGGTTCTGGTGGGGAACGGCCAGGTTACTATAAGCAAAAAAAAAGAGTAATTTTCAGTTATATTCTTGCCTGTGAAACATTACAAGTGCAAAATGTAATTACCTTAATGCTATTTTTGATATCATATCAGCAAATTACACTGAGTCCCTACTGTGACACTTACATCAGGGTAAGAATTATCCTGTTGTGAGTGTCGATCCCAGGGGAAAATGAGGCAGCACAAATGGCTGTGATTCTTGAGCAATTAGCTGCTTCAAGGCTGCAGATACTCTTATTTAAAAGATACTCATGGAATGTTTAACCTGTAAACATCTTGAACATTTACCTCCTGTTTGTTTTTTCAGTAATTAAGCCTCCAGGGGATCACCCTATGGAACAAGCATTTCTTCCTTATTTTGCCACCCATTTTTCTTTTTAATCATGAGAAAATCCCTTTCTGCTATTAAGATACACACCGTGAAATTTGGAATTGTTTGTAATAACTATGTCTTTCCATTAGTACTAATACCCTAATGCCATGGGAGAACCATGTAATGTGCTGAAGGATTATATAACTTCACGTCGAGCAAAACAGAATTACAAGTTTCAATCACCTTTGGGAGTCAGTTTTTCAGTTTTCAAAGTTCTTTAAGATTTATTGAAGGAATTGATCATTGCAACTTATTTCAGATCTTAAGCCTTTACTCTGGAGCCAGAGGCACTGGCCTGAAAGAGCCAAAGTACAGAGCACTGCCTTAGGCAAAGGCTACCTTAATACATTCTGCAGTGGGCATCAAAAGTACACACACAGCTCTTCAAGGAAACTTGTATACACAGCAAGGGGAAAGGGATATAAACTTATGAATGGTACCATTTCAGTATCAAACTATACAATAATCTCTATATCCTTACTTCAAATTTTGAAGTTTAGAAATTTACATTCTGCAATAAAAATTCTGGATGAATGTGTACCTTGAAGTGTTCTGGTTAATCAGCACAGGCAAAAGCCAGCCAGCCCTTTAACAGAAAGTAAAAACATATGAAAATACACTTCATAATCAAAACCATTTTCACTTCTAAGCACAAAAGGAAAAATGAACATTCACAAAAGAATCCAAAAATCTCTCTTTAAGGCATAGGCAATAACTTTTTGTAACATTAATTTATAGACAAAACACAACTTCATAGAAACATCAACTTATAATTAGGTGCTTTTAAAAAAGTAAGTCTTTCTCCTTGTAAAAAAAAAAAAGTCTGGTTCATGACTTAAAAAACACCAGTTCAACATCTCCAAACTTCTGATTTAGGATAATTCTGCTAACAGCCATCCTTTTAAATTAAAAAAAAATCACAACTGTTATGACACTTTTGTTATTTTAATGTACCACTGAAGCAAGCTGAAAGCTTGTGCTTTGGGAAATGTGGAAATGATTGACTTGTTAAATGCTTTACATGCCACATGCAAGACTCACAATATCACCCATGTACATGCCAGCTTATTCTACCATCTTTTACCATGATTTCCTTCCTTCACTTACAGTTGCCACACAACTAGACTTTTTTCCTGTTTAGTAACTACTGATTTTTTCTTACATAATTAACTCCTTAGCCAATGCTATGCTCTGTTTGAAAATATCAACAAAAGGATTTTCTTTACAGTAGCTAGAGCCTTGAAATACATTGGCAAATGCAATATGATCTGCTCCACCTGTTGGGAATTTTAAATCCAGGCTTTGGGCTGTTGTTTATAACTACTTTTGTGTCACTGCAGCTGCCACAGAGCTCCATGCTGCTTGTGTAAAGCATGCCATGGAAGGACAAGGCTGCCTTGTAACATATAGGTGAATTTTGTACATACACATGAAACCCATTTGTTTTTTCTCTTGGCAGGACAAAGGTGTTGTTAAATGAAAAATATTTTAAAACAGCAGAAATACAAAACAATGCACAATTCTGACATCTGTTGAAACATTTCTGCGTTCATTCCTGCACTTGCTGATGGCATCAAACTCTCATGGGTCCTGTATAATACAATAAGGAGGTATGAAGCAGAAAAGATTTTTCTCAATACCAAGACCACCATGTAAACAGGAAGCTTTCACTGCACTTTATTTTTCCACTCAGTATATTAAAGACTTCATATTATTTCTTTCATATTAATTCTGACATCACTGGCAATAAAAATACAGCTTCAAATTCACATTTGGTGATTGGTAGAGTTAACTTAGCCTACACTGGCAGAGGAAAAAGGACGATTAAGTGAAAACTTCCTCATTATAACGCAATCCTTTGAAACAGTGCATACCTGCAAATATCAATAATACTGCCAATTACATTTAATGTACCAAGATTTGTGCAAGGCCATGTTTAATATGCACTTGAGGAGAAAAGGTAATAACAAATGCTTGAGAATTATCCAAACATTAACAGTATAATAAAAAACATGGAAAGCTATGACAAATAGGCATGAGATATGTAGATCTTGCAGTTTAAATTGCCTGAAAAGATCTGCAGTGATGACACGTGTTAACTTCCTTAAATTAGAAAGAAAACAGATCCATCACACGTGCATTTTCTGTATTACCCGGATTGCCAATGCCTCTTTCCTTGTGTGGAACAAGGAGCAGTCAAGTGAGCCTGTTTTGGTCACTAAGGCAATGTTCCTCACATTTAATCTGTGTTAATGAGATTTGTGACAGGGAGATTCACAATTCTGAAAATAAATTCACCAAAACCCCATTAATTTAAAATTCCATTATTCCGGAAACCTATAAAGCAGAAAGGATTAGGATGCGGTAACAAACAGCTGGATTTTAACTGTCAAGATTTTAGAGGGCAATGTCTTCATTTCCTCCATATTAGTGCTAAGTGCTACATGGATTTTTTTCTGGTCTTTCTCTTGCTGCTTGGTATTTCCTTTCTACGTATCATCTCATTATCTTCTATTACACTCTTCCGATATAGAATCTCTATTTTTAGATGAGACCAAAATTAAAATGGGAGAGTGCATTTCGTGTGAATCATCTGTCTAACAATCATCAATGTAAATGTAACAAAGCAGTAGAAGGAAACAATGCCCACATCAGAACTGGTCTCATCATTAATATTTGCTGTGAAAGAGGCTATAGTTTTAAAAGTAAGGAGATACAGGAGACCCACACACATCCTTCTGCAACTCAGCTCTCATGCTCATTTTCTTATCCCTAAAAATGACGAAGACATTACTATTTACAAGAAGTATTTTGGTGCAATTACTCCCCCAGATCAGCCAAACTTTCTCTGAAGAAAACACTGATAGATAGAGCTTTTTTTTCCTTTTGGGAACTTCATCATAAATCCAAGTGTAACCACAGTAATTAGTGGTAATGAATCTTGTGTGTTAGGGAAACATTCAAATAAAAATGGGAAAAATCCTGTAAGAAACAGACTTTTGAATATCTCATTATACCCCTTTTTATGATACAGTCTACTTGAAAACAAGATTAGTAATTAATGCTTAAGTAAAACAAGATCAGTAAGTAATGAAAGTATCATTATAATTTCATCACTAAGATATAGATAAAAGAAAACAAAATGCTTTGCAGCAGTCTGCAGTAGGTCTAAAGTAAAACTGAAAATTACCCTGGGTAAATAATGCTTCCTTTGTCCATAGCACATATTCCTAACAAACATAGAGAAGAAAAAACTTTCATGCAAAATACTGAGATGACCTTAAAAACAGCTTTATAATAGATAAAAAGAGAAAAAAGTCATATAAAGCAGTTGCAGTTGAGGGTAATTTAGAAAAGAGGAATATATTTCTATACAAAGCTGAGTATAAATATTTATCAGATGCATAGATGGTCTAAAGATATTAAGAAAAATAATGAAAAATTACTATTTCATTGTCATATACTTCTTGCAAATACATGCTGGGATAATGCTTCAACTATAATAAAACTGCTCATTATCTGGAGATGCAGTAACAGGAGAACAAACATCATTTATACCACTGAGAACAATTCTGTGGAGGCAGTGAAAGACTACAGGAACAGAGATTCCTTTTTGATATTTGTTGTTTATGTAGGTTAATTGAATTGGAATGATTAAAATCATTTAATTAGAAACTGTACAAGGAAGTTTTTTGCAAAAGAATAATGTATATATTTGTTCAAATTCACCATACCCAGGCTGGTAGTGGTACAAAATCATTTTGAGGGCAGAGGGAAAGGAAATCAGCAGAGGATAGTTGTGCTGCTCTGCAGCTGACCACAAGATATTTGATTTAGTGTTTGTCACATGAGCAGAATATTGGATGTACTGCTGAGGATGCATTGCTCTCCAGTTCTCACTGGAAATCCTAAAGGGATTCCTCTATTTTCACTACTCCATAGGTACCCACTGTGTGCAGTAGAGCCCACCTCTTAAGTCACACTCCAGGTTGTTAATGGCAGTCTAATGCTAAAACAATACCAGTCTAATTCCTCCAGAAGACAATGAGCATCATTTCTTAAGTAATGTGGATTTTTTTCCCCTGAAAATAGGACTTAAAACCAAGATGTCCATGATAGTAAAAAACCTACTTAGTAACAGTTTCTTCCCTTTAAAGACTAATAGAGGTTCTCTCTTATCCATAGTCATCTTACACAATCATGGGAAAGTATTGTTTTCTCTAAGTAATGAGGATAAGAGAAGCAATGTGAAGCAATTCACTTGAGGAGGGCTGGTAGCCAGTCTGAACCGAAAGCTCAGGCATTCCTGGATGCCATTAGTGCACTTCTCTCCATAATCTGGTGCTGCCTTTGCTGTAATAATTTCACAGCAGCATTTGTATTAATCATTTGGAAGCTGTAGGATCCAAAGAGCCCGCCAGGCCTGCTACAGCAGTTAATGTGCACACACAGTATCAACGTCAAGAATATCTTACACAACAAAATAGCTTGTTTTTAATTTAAAAAACAACAAAGGGAGAGAAAATAATCCAAAGTGCAAAATGAACAGTGACAAGGCTGACTGAATGTTACTTCCATTCTGTGACAAAATACACAGCACAAAAAGTGCTGGGTTTACTACACTAATATAAATTTACTTTAGGAAACTTTGCTAATTTAAAGTTCTTCCCTTTCTCTTTTTTTTTTTTTCTGCAATACAAAGTAATTTTAACATTATTCTATACAAAACTATAGGATTAAAAACAGTTGCATATTCTGTTTTGTATCAAATAGTGTTTTTCTTGTTTTGTATCAAATAGAATTTTTCTTGTTGCCTGGCAGTGCCATTCTGTTTGCTTTGTTTTCAGGAGATTTCAGTAGAACTTAACTTTTATAATATATTTATATATATATGTATAATAATTTGTAAGGTTAGTGTTCATATTCTTTGCAGTTTTTTCAGATACATCAGCATTATTTTCAGTCAGGACCATCACAATGTTTTGCTTTTGGACTCCCACAGGTTCACACTGAAAATTAAAGATAGACTGACACTATGTAAGACGGGTTATACTGGTTTTGGTTGGGGTAGGGTTACTTTTCTTCATAGTAACTGGTGTGAGCTACATTTTGGATTTGTGCTGAAAACAGGGATGTTTCCAGTGCTGCTGAGCTGTGCTTACACACAGAGTCAAGGCTTTTTCTGTCTTCACCCCACCATTGAGGAGGCTGGGGGTACACAACGACTTGGGAGGGGACAGAGCCAGGACAGCTGACCCCAACTGGCCCAAGGGATATCCCAGACCATCTGGTGTCATGCTGAGCATATAAAGCTGGGGGAAGGAAAAACTGGGATGTTTGGAGTGATGGACTCTTCCCAAGTAACATTACGCATGACGGAGCCCCGCTTTCCTGGGGAGGGCTGAGCACCTGCCTGCAATGGAGAGTGAGAAATTAATTCCTTGTCCCACTTTGTTTTGCTTATTAAATGGGCTTTATCACAATCCCTGAGTGTTCTCACTGTAGCTCTTCTGATTTTGTCCCCCGTCTTACCTTGAGGGAACAAGTGAGTGGCTGGCCTGGGGCTTGGTTGCTGGCTGGACTTCACATATAAACATTTTTTATACTTGTATATATAAATATATTTTTAGATAATATACAAAAATACGAATATATACAAGCTATATATAATTTTTTATATATAACATAGTAACATTATCTACTGTCAGCAGAACTACAGGTAGCATCTGTGAGCATTCCACAAGAGGGGAATGAAAAAGTGTGAAGGTCCTCCATGACAGCATTGTACAAAGGGAAAACTGCTAACTGTTCTTGTTCACTGAACCCAAAATTAGGCATGGAAGGCTAACAGGAGCATAGCAAACAACAGGTTAATTTTTAAGATTCTAATATTTTTCTGGCAGACAAAAAAAAACCCCAAAAACCAAAACATTCCTACCTGGAAAAATCCCTTACTTCTGCATCAATGACTATGGGGATCCGCCCAAAAATAAAGTCTGGGATTTTGGGGCATTGTAGATTTTCATATGCAACACACCAAGCTTGTGAGTGAGAAGAAAAATGTTTCATCTAGGAGGTCTTGCAGTCGTTATTTGCACGGACCTGAAAGAATTCGCATATAATACTAAGGCCACAGCCAGATCCAAGCATTCAAATCTAATCCAAGACTCAGCTCCTGGTTTCTCAGTACCACACACCTTGCTTGGCCAGAACTGGGGGAGGGAAGTGGCCCACAAAAAGCTCCAAGTCTGCCTCTGACACACACTCAGAACCAACTTACTCAGCCATGTAGCTCAGCCCAGAACTGGCAGATATTCTGACCCAAGCTGAGCAGAGTTCACTGAACACGGTTCTGCCTGGCACTGTCCGTTGTCAGGCTTCATTCTGCTTTCACCCCTTTCTGGGACATTTAAGAGTTGCAGGGAATTCCCCTCGGCAACAGCTGGGGAGAAGCTCTTCCTCCCAACACCCTGAGGAACAAGGGCCAAATTGGCTGCGTTTCACAGCTGAAAAAAGAAACAGCCCTTGGAGCAGATGGCAGGCAGCAAAGAGTGGTGTTGGAAATAATCTTTCAAGGCAATTTAATCCAAAAATCACAATTCCACACAGCTTTCAAGTGAGACCCCAGCTACCTGAAAAACCCTTAATGTCCTAGCAAAAATTTTTCTGACCCTTAAATAAAATAGTGATAAATAAATATATAACGTCTAGAATTATTAAAAGCAAAGGTATATCAATACAGATTACTGCCTGCATGCCATCAGCAAAGACACAACAGAAAGAGACAACCCCACACCACCAGTGCATTTTTTCCCTCTATATGGGTATCAAAGGCAGCACCAGGCTGATCTTCAGCAGCAGTATAAAACTTGCAGCAAATAAACTGTTCATTGAGATCACTCTGAGAGAACACATTTTGCTGTAGGACTGGAAGTATCACATCCTCCTTGATGACCAGACTACAATATTGTGTCAAAGAGTATATATAATAATATAACTATAAAAATAGGTACTAAACTGATTTGTTTTGTGCCATGATAAATTGGTTTATTCTGAAATTAAAATTCAAGAGGAGAATAGTATTCAAAGACTTTATTGCCCAGTTTTACTCAGCATAGCTCAGATAGCTCATGCTGCTATCTGTTAGATATCATCATCATCAGGGTGCCCCCTTGCCCATTCCGCCAATTAAAATCAACCGAAAAGTACAACATCAAAAAGATTATGTTTTCTTTAAGCTGACCTTTAAAACTGAAGTTTACAATGCCCTGGTAAGAACTTAACATCTTAATTTACATAATTTTCTTCTAAATTACAAGTCATGTTTTATCAGGACAGAGTAAGCCAGAGGACATGAGCATGCTATGACCCAGCAGCAAAACATTCAAAGCCCAGTGGGCCTAAAAGTTCTCACAGACAGGTTATACAATACAGGAAAACACAAAAAACCAAAACCTCATCTGCTATTGAATTACACATGCCCTCTTACCCTCGGGGGTTGCCAATCATCTTCTATTCTTTCTCAACACTTTAAACGATTACCCAAGTAAGATGGAAAATAAAAGTTAACAAGTGTTGAATTGCTAGGATTGTTCAAAACCATCTGGAATGATATGGCAGAACAACTTCTTGAATTAAGAAAGGTTGTTTCCTTCACTTGCTGCATGAAAGAACATATGAACTGAAAGTTGTTGAGTCCACTTCTAGCCCCAGCAGCATCACAGAAAATTAACATCAATCCAGAAGGAACAGAATGATGACAACTGGATTCAAAGTGCTCTGGCTGGAGGAAAGTTTCCCTCATCATGTGTTAACACCCAGCATCCATCAAATATATTATTGTTCCTTGACAAATGTGTGAAAATACAGAGTGGGGCCCCAGAATAGTCCAAATCTGGAAAGTACCTCATACATTAAAACAAGTTTGTAGACCAGGTTGTAATGGTGGTAGTCAAAGACCTGTATGCAAACATTAGGACATATTTTCAAGGCCAGGTGATAGACTTCAGTAACTTAAAATTATACCTCTGAGGGAAAACCCTTTTAAAATTCTTAGGCAGAAAATACATGGCTAGTGTCATATCCTCTGTGGGGCTGATTAGTCTCATTTAGAACACCTTTGCACGAAAACAAAATAGAAATGAGAACATGCTTGGCAGCCCTCCCAAAACACATTACACGTTGTGCTAAGAAACATTTTTTCTCCATATGAACCAGCCGATGATGAAAAAAATACACACAGCTATTACAATTTTTACATGTTTGATTCCTGAAGCAGACAAGGTCCTGCTATCATATCATGCATGCTTGGGAAACGTATATTCATCTGTCTTCTTAGCAGAGAAAGAGGTAGGTTTGCTGAGCAAATCCAAGTCAGCTGCTCTAGAGCAAGCTCTGCAAATCAGATTTCTACATTATGCCTTAATTAAATCTGCATGCGATACTCCAGCCCTTTGTTGGACAGCCCTTTATCAACTTAGACACAAAAACTCAAAGAAGGAGATTAAAAAAGATAAAATGTTTAAACTTAATCCTCTCTTTCCTTTTAAACACTATGATTCATTGAAAGAATTTAATATTAAAAAACACCCACTACAAACTCTTTTACTATTCCCACAGGCTAGAGTTCTCACCAGGATATTATTAAATCATTTCTCTGAAACCACCTAACCCCTGTTAAGTGTTAGGCTCTCACACCTTGACTAACTGCATGCATGAAGCAGCAGGTGACACCTCATGTCCATGCTGAGGCTTGTTGGCTTCTGTCAGCCAAAAGCACCAGAGCAGCCACAGATATCCCTGCAAGAACTGTCCTTCAGCATGGGAAAACCAGCAAAGGCACAGTTCTGCACCCAGTGAGCCTTCCAAGGATTATTTAGGTGGCATCTTCAAAATCCTCAAGCTCTTCTGGCAAATGGCTATCACTGGCAACCAAACTCATTTACATTACAAAGCTGCTCTCAAGGGATTACTGAAATCCCCCTGATTTCACTTATTTAATTTGGTAAGCAGATTGTGTTGTTGCAAAGTAGATTTGCAGATCTCTGGATGAACTGTCACTGTGTGCGAAACATGATACTGAATATAGGCTCACAGAACAAGTGAGTTTTTGTAGCTGGGCTGGTGCTGTCAAAGAGATGCACAAAGGAAAAAAATGCTGCAAAATTCTGACCTCATGGTTTGGTTATGGTGGGTAGAGCTGCAGAGCACCAAATCCTTGAGCACATAAGTAAAGCATCTGTGTACTTCATCTGTGCCAGTGCTATAGTACTGATTTCAAGAGGCACTACAGTAAGGGGAAAAAAGAAAATCACATTGTATATTAATATTTACACCTACTTTTTAGGTACTTGCATCATGTGCACAGCTACCCTGTTGGATAAAATCCCCACTGCAGATACAATCATATCTGAAGATATTGAAGAAATATAAACACTTAGCTGGTCCACGGCATTAGATCTTTCCTGCAGTCAGTCTAACCTCATCCAGAATTTTAAAGCACGTTTATCAGCCCTCTGAGTGCTCCTGTGAAAGCTTTCCGTGTAAAAATGTCATTTACCTTTTGTGGTGGTAGCTATAAATGTGAGCTATGAGTCTGAACAGGAAGTAGCATTTGATAGCACGACCAGACCTCTTCCTCTCTTGTCACCAGCCAGCACAAATGTGAGCTGCATTACTGGAGAGGACTGCTCTGCAAAAGGGTTCAGAAGGCAAGAAGTCATCTCTCAGCTTTCACCACAGAGGATACAATTGCAGTAGCCCAGCCTCTGACTTATCTGCCCAGCAGTAGATCCAACAGACCTAGCTGGCACAGATGGGGAAACATGAAATACATTTAAAAAACACTAGGAAACAGTTTACTGCAGAAAGGTAGAAATATGCCGCAACAGAGACAGTACTTTTCAGCCATGGCCTCGCAAAGGCAGGCTTTGACATTCTCTCAAATACTGTGCTCCTCCACAGCTCTGCACAGATGAGAACATTGAGGAGATCACCTATTTAACCTGTAGCTCAGACAGGAGTAACCCACTCTGCTCATCTTATGAAATCCAAGATAAGAAAATTTCACTCACATACACCAAGGTGCGCAGAAGGTACAATATCAACTCTCTTTTGGAAAGGTAAACAGAAGAACATGATAAATTACTAATGAATTACTACAAAGGCATGTGTTGGGATTTCACACCCTTTTTAACATTTGTAAAATAAGATATACTTATGGGTTCTTATTATACAGCCAAGATGAATTTTGAAAGCAAGCATTATACTTGACCAATACAAGTAACAGGGCTCAAGGACAGTCTACTTATTTTATAATATTATTTTATTTAGTCTGATACATCTTTGAGCCTCTTTCCATCACTCCTCTTCCCTCATAGAGCATTCCTGGTTTTGGAAGAGTGCAGAAACATTTCCTAGGTGCGGAAGGCCAGTACGAAAACAATAATTTTTGTCCTTTATGCTTGCAATGGGCATCTGACTGTGGTAATGTTGACCAGCCTCCCTGTAAGAATAACAGGGCAACATGTCGTTCTCTGTTGTTTAAACACAATGTGCAAGCAGTTAAACCAGGCATGGAGAAGGTTTTCAGCCTTTTTACACACTATAAAAAATGAGATCCCATCAGTGGCAAACTCAGCAGGAAGGGCTGAGTGGCCTCACCTCACCTGTCTGTGCCACACAGGAGTGGGGTCACTCGGCTATCCTCTGGCCAACTTGCCACACCTGTAGCCCACTGACAAGGATGTCAGGAGCTTCACCCACCACTGGCACAGCCACGTTAAACCTTCCCACATTGCAACACCTTCTTTCTTCTGCATAGATTATTCCTGTAAAGTACACTACAAAAGCTTTACTTTTTCCAAGAATGTGAAGCACCTGCAATCATGAGTTACAATCTGTGCTGGCCGTGCCAGGATGCCACGTAGCCCTCACTTTCAAGGGTGAAGTAAACAGCTTGAGGAAGAAGAAAGAGCTTTGAGGATTGTGTCATACAAGCATTAATATAATGCTCACATCAGCAGCACTGTGGCTTTTTAATTTAAAGCATGTATTCCTTTGAGAATTACCATTATCTCATTTTTTTGCACTCTACCTATTATACAATTCTTTTCGGAGATCTTAACGTGACTGTCATGGCTTCTGAAAAGCAGCAACCGCAACCCCCAGCCACCACCAGCCCTTTAAAAGGGCCCAGAGGGGAAAGCCAGCACATCAATTGTTACAGCTTTCAACGCGTCTTTTTTTAAAAAGGAAGAGTTAAGTGTTATTTTATGTATTTTTTCATGCATAATTTCAGTTATTTCTCAGTAAACATATATCCCTGGGCTCTAGCATTTCATCGCAGAAGTTTAATTGAAAAGGGAGTGGGGGGGAGAGGTTGGCAAGGGGCGGGGAGGGCAGTGCGGGAAGGTGGGAAGGGCGTGGGGAGGCGGGGAAGGCTGGGAAGGTGGGAGAGGCGTGGGAGGCTGGGAAGGTGGGAGAGGCGTGGGGAGGTGGGGAAGGCTGGGAAGGTGGGAAGGGCGTGGGGAGGTGGGGAAGGCTGGGAAGGTGGGAAAGGAGTGGGAATTGGGGAGTCTCGTTGACCGCCCCCCGCCGCTGCCTCAGGGCCGCCCCGAGCGCAGCGCCACGGCGCCCCCTGGCGGCGCCCTGGGCGCGCCGTGCGCGGGGCGCGGAGCGGGCGCGGAGGAGGCTCCGGCAAGGAGGGACCGGCGAGGGAGGGAAGCGCCGTCCTCGCTTGATGACTACACAATGAGTAGTGATATATTTTAATTTAAACGCCATAAACCTATTGAGTGCTTAATTAACTTTAACCGTCTTCAGTGGAATGAAGCCAATTTGAGGGGGTCAAAAGGAGTTGTTTCAATATCAAACAGTTTTACATAGTCAATCCATTCATTCGGCCTACAGCTACTGATTAACACACAAAATTAACATGTTAGTAAAAATTCATATTCAGGTCTCTGGGGAAATTAAGATGCACATGCACAGAGCATGATTAGCACAACTATTGTTTTCCCCCAACAATATAATTTAATGGGTTTTCAGAATTACAGAAAGAGAGACTGGGTGCTGGTTTGAATTGATTATTTACCACAAAGCTTTGAAATATAGAGAAGACGGAAAACATCCTGAGCCAAGAGGGCAGCGACAGAGGAAAACTGGAGCAGAGCAAGACCCCGCTGCAGAAGGGTATGGCTGGAGCAAAGATGCAGGCGGGCATCAGGCCCTCCCACGTCCCACAGAACCCAATCAGCCTCCCCAAGGACACTTCCCTCTGCCCTTGCCTACTGACGCCTTCCTCTCCGCCTCCCCTCCTTCCCTTTCATGTCCCGATGTTATTTTTCCATTGTGTCATTTGTTTTAGTAAGAGAACAAACAGCTCAAAGCTTCTTCCTATGCAGCAAAATATTGTACTTGCCAATTACTTTTCAGAAATAAGAGGATTAGGAAGGGTGCCAAACAGGCAAAGGAAAGACGAATAAAAGAAATTATGTTTTAAAAATTTACCACTGACAAGCCAAACAAAAGTGACTGCCTGGAGAACCTGGCTGAAGTAGTAACGAAAGAAAATGAGAAACCCTCAATGACTTCAGTAGTTTTTGGATCAGGCCCTCATACATGGGTGTTCCCCCCTACATGGTGTCCCACACATCCTACAGGGCAAATCATCATTTCCAGTACAGAGAGGCACCAGGAGAGTTACCTGTCACATGGGTACACACAGAGGTGCATCACAGGAAGCCTGAAAGCCAACAGCAAAGGAGGAAGGAAGAGAGAAGCAAATGTCTTCTTTCTTGCATCAAAAACTATCCACAGGCCTCTTGTGTTCACCAGGTTTAAAAAACTCCATGTAACAACTTATAGGGTTCAGATCAACCATTTAGTGTAAAAACAGACCCCTTCTACCTCTTACCTGAATAGTGTGACCAAGGTCTACACAAAGATAGATTAACTGTCAAATTACAAAGGTTTTGTGAGTGGCAAATGATCTCATGGCTTCCTAGGTTTAATGTATTAATTGTTTTATGAAGTCAAGACAGAGAGACAGGGAATTCTCTTATCATACATGCAGGTGGCCATACCTGCAGCTGGTTAGAGATCTCACTACTGCACTTCATCTACTGTGTTTGAGCTACCACACCTCAGCTCCCATAGCAGTCTGTGCAGTCTGTGGTGCAAGAGAAGCTACCTGAGGATACCACTAACACCCACAGTCATGGGAAGAGACTGGAGCTGGAATCAGTGAACTTTATGAGATAACCTGCACAGAACAGGTGCCCAAAAAGACTGTGCAATCTCCATACACGTAAATTTTTCTCAAAACTCAACTGCACAGAGTTGGATGGTGATGCAACTTTTATGTTAATTGAGCCTTCAGCAAGAGATTGGTTTAGGTGACTTCCAGAGATCCCTTCCCACCTGCAGTATTGTATTTCGTACATCAAGCATTCCAGTAGAGTGGTTCCTGATGTGCAGAAGTCAGTAGCCATAGCTCACACTGCACCAGGATATTGTGGAACAATGGCATCTAAACATGGTACAGCCAGCAGCACTTCATTGCCAGCTTGTGGAGCTCGGAGTTCAGGAAAAGCCAAGAGCACTGTTGAATACAACCTGGGAACATGCCCCTAAACTCAACATAATAAAATGCTGTCCACTGCCACAGTCCACAAAAATGACAAATTCAGGGCTATGATGAACCAGGAATCACTGAATCCTTTTGCAAAGTCTGTTAGAATTAGAATCCTAAATGCCAGAGCAAGGACACAGATATCTGCTTACCTGGTGTTGCAGATGTGTTTGGCAGAGGTAAAACGAAGCCTAATACAAATAAGCATTGAATTACTTGGGTCAGAATTTTCAGTTTAACCTTAAGAAGACTTACAGCTCTTCTGCCATTTTGGCATCTGGGCACACAATCCTGTGTGCCTCGGTGTCTTTGTACAGGTCAGATTTAAACACTTGGCAGAATTGAATCATTAGGATCACTAACAATGGGTTTGAATCTGTATTTAGGTGATCACTTTTGGAACAAGGACTAATGAGAACAATGACATACCCCATTCATTCTTGCATATGATTTCTATTCTGCATCTGATATTAGAGTAGTTGTATCTGTAGAAAATTTTAGGGACCAAAGGGTTTTATAGGCATCTGGAGTCTGTAGATCAGAAAACAGCATTAAAGCAAACTACTGGGGGTAGTGGAGCAGGAGAAAATGGGGAGAATTGACTGAATGTCTCATGACAGCATAGGTTAGGAAACTAATATTTGGTTCATCACCAGCTGATTTTTGCAAGAACTACGGTGAAGCACCTAAAAGTTGAAAGCTGAGAGTGATCTTGGACTCAGCCCTTAATCAAACACTAGAAGGACTGCAAGAGAATAAGCACAGTTCAGCAGTGATCATAGTTAAGGTTCACCTCCCTTCAGAATGTGATATGTAGTAGTAATCCACATAAGGTTTTAAGGAAGGGAAATTAATCATTTATTGCAAAGATGGAAGTCAGAAACAGCTCATAATAGGAAACTCCAAAGAAATAAAAGTGTATTTAAAGTGGTGGTAGTAAAAAATAATGGGAAAGCAAGACATAAATTTAGGATTGTGAAAAAATAAGAGGAACCTGCAGGACAGCCAAAGCTAGAGAAGCAGGGAGGATAACTAAATTTCAGAAGACTTCTCACTATTTAGTCTGTTTAACCACCAATACACAACTAGAAAAGGAGAATCAAGAGACTACAGAGACAGAAAAATATTTCTCCTAACCGGCATTAGCACAATAAAGCGGAGGAACTGTTCTGGTTTGATATATGCATGTTGCAGTATCCCCACTGCAACACAATAAGAGTCTTATTTCACAGATACTGGGGGAATGGTCTGCCCAAAGACCTATTCACATACAGTAAAATACTCCAAACCCAGAGACATCTAAGAAAATAATTGATTGTTTTTAGTGAATTTTCATTAAAAATTAGGATCAGACGAGGCTGACAAAGATTTCCAAGAGAAACAGACAATGTAGTTATTAAAGGAAATTTTGTTTGAATATCCATATACTTTTAAAAGGAATGGGAAAGGCCAAAGGATGATCATACTTAAAACCAGTTTAACAGACAGGTGTTATGGATTGGCCTGGAAATTGTGCATCACAGTCCATTTCACTGGATCTGTCTGAGTCAACAAGACAGACATCTAGATGTGTTCTGTTGATTGAGCAGGGCAAAGCAGCAGAGAGAAGGAGCTGAAAGTCTGACTCTGGCTGAGTCTTCTTTACATCACTATGAAGCCAAATAGTTAGAAACACATCAGCTGTTCTCCCAATGCAGCGTGAAGCTAAACAAGTACAGCATCTGGGAAGAGGAGTGAAAGGCTCCTGTCCTACTCACAGGAATTGTCAAAATTGCCAAACTAAGCACACATGGTTATTACTTAGGCAGTATTGAAGTCTTTTGATCAAAGTGCCGTCTGAGGATCTGCTAATGAAATAATCTTAATTGACTCGAAACACATCAGGATGGGTGTTGAGAGCAGGGAGTACTAAGTTACTGTCAAAACTAAAGTGCTTTTCAGGCCACACCTGGAACTCTGTTGAGTTTTGGTCCCCACTGTATAAAAGAGTTGTGGATGGCTTGGAAAAGGCCATAAAGACAGGGAAGCCTGACATACGAGAAAAGGCTGAGGGAACTGTGTTCAGCCTTGAAAGAAGAAGGCTTAGAGGAGACCTTGCCACAATATTCTGGTATTTAAAAGGTGTCTATACTAAGAAGGTGGAGACTCCCTTTCTACAAAGAGCTGAGGGGTACTTGGTGCAAGTGATCCTGGGGAGATTCCAGTTAGACACAAGAGGAAAGTTTTTCACAATGAGAACGTTCAGCCACTGTGATTATGTCCTCAGGGAAGTGGTAGTTTCCCCAACTTTGGGCACTTTTGAGGTTCCGCTGAACAGGCTGCTGTGCCATCTTGTCTAGACTTTTGCCAAGAAAGGTTCAACTAGGTGATCCTCAAGGTCACCTTCCAACCTGAAGTTCTGAGTAAGGCTCAGTAAACTGTCCAGCAAAAGGTGTCCCATGGGAAGAAGCAAAGTACTTGCTCCAAACCAATTTTGCATTTATTTTTGAATAGTTGGGAAAAAAGTGGGCACATAATGTTGTCTAGATGATAGAGGTCTGTACGTTCAAAATGGTATAACTTTGGAAAACCTCAGAGTTCCTCTGTGTATCTTTGCAAAGGGCAGTTTAGAAACACAAGGGCATTCAAATTTCAGGGAAAATAGGGCCAGAACATCCAGTAAATAAACTGCTTACCATTTTAACACTAGATACTAAAAAGTATGAAGGTTAATTTCTATGGCTCATGTTCAGGGAATCTAAATGTGTGGACAACATCTTCCCACTGTAGAAGCACTGTAAATAAAAAGCAACCATATGACCAAGAGGAATACCAGTACACATGGCCTTCAGGAAAGCAAGAAATAAAACCACTGCTATTACATCAATTACCTTTTTTCTCTAGCTTTGGCTGCTGCGAATCAAAGGATCCCACAAAATTTTATGGATAGAGATACTTTTCTCATGGAAAGAAATTAGGAAAAACAGGATGATTATCAGCAAAATTCTATAAATTACAGGAGATACCACACATGCAGCAAGAGAATTTTCCACTGGCCTTTCTCATAGTCAGTGAGACAGAAGTCCCAAGGAGAAATCAGAGTGTAACAGCAAAACACACTAGAGTCTAACACACAAGACGTAACAGAACCTCTTGTACAGAAATCAAAAATTTACATTAAAAAAATGAAAAAACTATTCAAAAATATGCCTAGAAAACATTAACACTTAGACAATCAAAAGATACTTTTATCACATCCATGGAAGCAAAAAATAAAATTTCAATCATGATAGAGCAGACCCATTCTGAGAAGCATCTCTCATAAAGAAATTCAGAAAAAAAAATGTATTTACTTCATTTATGTAAGACTAGTTCCTATCAAAAAGTAAATGATAAATAATGCTGAAGTAGCCTCAGCAGATATTTAGTTAAACCACATAATTATATTTCATCCTTATAATTTGTTTTTTTCACAACAGAATAAACCATAAGTAGGTGATTCACAGATCAATTCCATGCAAAGGCCAAAATGTATGGTTCCCATCTAAGAATATATGAGAAGATACGCTTTCAGTAACATAAATTATTTAGTCTAGCACAGACTGAGCAACACAAAGTTTGTAAACTCTGTGTGTAGATCCTCAAGCTCATACAATACTGTTAACTGGATATTCACCAATACATAAAATATATATGAGTTTAGGTAATATAACCCTCCACAAGTATGCAAAAAGTTCTGAAGCGTTTTTCACTAACTGGCATAAAATATGTTATTAAACCCCCACTGAATTTATTTCAGATCTTATTCTGTCTGGCAGTTGCTTTACTTTAAATAAATAAATGGTGAGGGAAAGAAAAACCCAAACAACCCTGGAGAAACCAAGTACATTAACAACTTGCATCAGTAATTCATCTTGAAGTGCACAAACTCACTTGACATCTACAACTGCAGTGTGTGTTTTCCACCAAAACCACACAGGCACTGACCAGTGGCCTATGACAAGACATAAGGACACACACATTTTACAGAAGTTTACCGCAATATCTTCTAGAAGGCTACATGGCAATCCTTTATTTTATGTATGTGGTGAAAATAGCACTTGATGCACCTGACATTTTTCCATGAATTTTTTCTATTGCACAAGTCATGGTCTCCATTTAAAAGTAGAAGAGCAAAATCATTTCCTATTATGATCTTTTCAAGCAGAATAAGTGAAGACTTATGGCAAGTTCATACCACTTCTAAGATGTTTAACACAAGTATCATAATTGTCACTTAATGGGTCAGGAAACAAAGACAGACTTGTCTCAGAGGTGTTGTCTCTTCTCTATAGATCACACTTATTTTCTTTTCATATTTAGGAAATGTAATTACATCTAATTCAAATTACAAGAGACAATAATTACACAAAGCCATTTTTTCTTTATAGTTAATGCTCTGAATATTTTATTTGCCAAGGCATACAATTTTCCAAAAAGAAAACATTAACTTATGTGGCCCGTATGGAATTTATTTAATTATATGATAATCCAATATGGTTCCCTGCAATTTATTATGTTAATTAGTTAGATTATGTGTGAAACATTTTGTAATGAGCCCATTCCTTTTCTTTATATGACTTTAAAAAAAAAAAAAAATCTTTCTAATGAACCATTTTTCTGCATTTATAAAAGGTATCTGGGCTTTGTAATTTAAATGATATGTTACAATGTATATCAAGGTAGACTTACTAAAGATTTTGAGAACCATAAACTGTATTTTGTGAGACTGCAATATTCTTACTATAACCAAACACAATAATTGGAGAATATTGTGTATTTGATATTATAACTGAATCCTGTACTACTTTGGCAGTAGGTGCAATATTACTGATTGCAAATGGAGGAGGGAAAAGAAACAAGAAAAAAAGGGAAAGACCTCCAGTAATTCTTCAACCAGGAGGGCAGAAGAGGATTAAAGAAAGCCTTTAATAGTCAGCATGTGCAAATCTCTTTTGGAAATGAGCCAACAACCTAGATCAACATGGATTTTTGCAAGAAAGCAAGTTACTGTTTGTTTCATACAAGTTAACTACAAGTTACTACTACTGTGTGAGCAGAGAAACAGATCATTAAATATAAAAACTCTTCCATGACATCTTCTTAAAAATATGTTTTCTAACAGTCCTGAGGTACTGTCTCTCTTGAAATTTCATTTTATATGTGCAATTTCCCTTTGCTTTCTAAAATGAGGAATGCACTCCACTTCCTTGCCTGAGTTTTCAATAGCAAAGGGTGAGCACCTTTAGGTTTGTGCCAGCACAGCCTTGTGTCAAGGCTGGAAGCGTTTCCAGAACCATGCTAGAACTCATACATTCTTCATTTAGCTGGGAATTTGTGTCTGATTCTTTACTCCCCAAATACACCCTACAGGAAGTGTACCTGATAGAGTACTGTGTGATAAAGTCCTGAAGGGAAGAGGGGCCCTAGAAAGCTGGTTGATCTTCAAGGATCATCTCCTCCAAGCTCAGGAATCGTGCGTCCCAACACAGTGGAAGTCAGGCAAAAAGGACAAGAGGCCTGTATGGATGAACAAGGAGCTCCTGAGCAAACTCAAACACGAAAAGGAAGCCTAAAGATGGTGGAAGCAAGGACAGGTAACATGTGAAGAATAAACAGTGATTGTCTGAGCAGCCAGATCAAGTGAGAAAAGCCAAAGCCGTGACAGGATTAAATCTGGACAGGAACATCAGGGCAACAAGAAAAGTTTCTGTAGTAAGTTGGTGATAAAAGGAAGACTAGAAGAAATGTGGAGCCTCTCCAGAAGGAAATGGGAGAGCCGATTACATGGGACAGGGAGAAGGTTGAGGTTCTCAAAGGCTCTTTTGCCTTGGTTTTCACTGGCAAGTGCTCCAAGCCACAATGCCAAGTTGCAGAAGGCAAAGCAGGGACTGGGAGAATGAAGGACCCACCACTGTAGGAGTCAGTCAGGTTTGAGACCATTTGAGGAACCCAAAAGTGCACAAGTCCATGGGCCCTGATGGGCATTCCTCAGGGATCCACACTGGGATCAGCACAGGTAACGTCTTTGTCAGTGACCTGGACAGTGGGATAGAGTGCAACCTCAGCAGGCTTGCTGACAAAACCAAGCTGTGTGTGCAGTTGCTGGAGGGAAGGGATGTCATCCAGAGGGGCTCTGACAGGCTGGAGAGGCTCATAAGAACCTCATGAAGTTCAACAGGGCCAAGTGTGAGGTCCTGCACCTGGGTCAGGGCAAACCCAAACACAGGCTGGGTCTTGGACTATTTCTTTACTGAAGGAAAAACCAGACCTAGAGGCCATGATAGGATTCATCTTTTACAAATTGTACAGATGTCATTAGTCTATAGGTGGTAGCAGGCAGAAATAAAGTTTAAAAAGCCTGCTGCTCAATGGTGATGCTCAACACAGAAAAATCCACAGAGAAATTCAAGTTGAATTAGCCTCTCTCCTTAGATCCTTAATGGTTTTTCCTATGTGCCATCTGAAAATATATTAATGCTGCAGAATCCTGATGTTGGCCCAAATGTCACCTTTAAGTCAGTTTCCAATTACTATCTTACCATTTATATTCATTTTCCCTAAATGGAGCACTGGTATAGCCCGATAAATAATTCTGCTGTGGTCACATATATTTCAAAAACTTGACAGGCCAGACAGCTGCAGAAGCCCTGTATGTATTTCAGATGACCTAAATTTTTTGGATCAACATATACTGATGTAATAATAATCAGTGGAGACAGAGGAGAAGGCTGTATTCCAAGCAAACTATGCTTGTGTAGATTTCCTCCGTTATTTCAATTCACATTTGCTTCCATGTATCCATATTCCTAAAATGCCTTTATACTTTGTGTGACATCTGTTGACTGTTGCTAACAAACTGAAAAGTATTGTTTATCCCTGTAAGAACAGTGGAAATATGCTGTATGTCAAAGTAAACGTTGTGCAACTAGTAACAGACCTTGCACCTCATGCAAATGCCATGAATTTTGGCTGCACTCGATACTTTGCTGACACTAGAATCACCAAACCTAACAGTAAATCATTACAAAATACCAATAGAACCCTCAAACCAAAAAAATCCATGAGAAATTTGAGTTGTATTTCATAATATATAAGCAAAATCCAACATAATTTCTCTCCAAGCTTGCAAGCAACTGATTCCTTAATACTGAATTTTGTGTGTCTCCATACTAAGACAGTACAAACCCAGAAAAATCTTTCCAAGGCTGGTTATTTAGATGTCTTCCTCAGTTAAGAAATATTGGAAACATAAAAAAATAAAATAACCAACACAGATGATTTTAAATGTTTACAATCTTTCACCTCAAAATTACTCACCTGCTGGCTTCTGAAAGACTGCACAGTGGAGGAACTCTCCACTGTATGTTCCTTTAGCAGATATCCTTGAAGAAAAATGTCACCATAAATTTGCTAGACTGAGAAGGTATGTAGTAGTCCAACCATGGTTTTGTTGTTGGTTTTTTTTTTTTCAAACAGCAATTTTACAGAATAAACATCCTAAATGTTCCTGTATAGCAAGCAGACTGTATTTAATTATCCCTTGGATATAACTGGGGCACTAGCCAGTAAGAGGAGGGAGGAGTGTCTAAATCACCACCATCACTTTCTCAGAGGTCTCCCACAAGGATGCTCCCTAGCAAGTCACAGCTGAGAGCACACCATGGACTAAGAGTTTAGTTCTCAGTACACATTCTTAGAATAGCATTAAAGGCTCTCTGACAGAGAGCCTTTAAAGCACCTTATCTTGCTTTAATGCTCATTAGAGAAGAATTAAGTAGGACTAATACACTCACAATGAAGTTTACATGAATGGTTCAAGAATGCCTGTGTTAAACTCCAGGTTTTTTTTCAGAGAGGAAAGTAGTGACCAAATATAGATCATATAAAACATATTCAGTTCCCACCACTACATATCACAACTTGTACCTCACAACTTCCCTCAACACTTTCTCATGACCTAACAATCAGCAGCTTCTCTGCGGCCTGTACTTTATTTGCTATTTCCCCATCAACACAGTGTGCACCATCAGAGCAGGGAATTAATCTGTGTCACGCTATGACTGGCAGGAGTTGAAACACTCCAGATCAGTTCTGTATAATCCTTGACAAGTCTTTCATGAAAAAAAACCCAAAAAACTCTGTGCACCAAGTCATGAGGTTCCTCAATTCTTAGCTCCAAGCCTTTCAATACTGCAATAGTTTTAATTTAAATGATTGGGGATGAACAAATATTCTTTCCACATGTATTGTACACTTCAACACACGACTGACAGTTTTAAAAACTCATGCATTAAAATAATTCTCTAGCTATGTATTTAAACAATTAAGTCATTATTAATTCAGTAAATACCATAATAGGCTTTTAGAAATTACAAAAGAATCCTTTCCCATGACATACATCGATATCATATTTGTCTAACTAGGTGATCTGCTTATTATTCACCAATTTAATTCTTTCTTGAATTATGTAGCAACAAAATGCACAAAGGAACAAAGTTACCCTCTGTAATTATCTGACAGGATAAGTTTCAAAATCCTGATATGCCAAACTAACTAAAAACACCTTAGTGACACCACAGGACCTCCCAACTCTCTTGGCACCACAGGGTTAATCTCACACATTTAATATCCTACCTCAAACAAGAATAATTGTAGCAAGAACCAAGGTCTTATGGAAGCTTTAGTATGATCGTGCTACTTCTTCAGAACACAACAGTAAAAAAGCCATGCAAATGGAGATGAATGGAGCACAAGCCACCGAGGTAATTAAAAATGTATTTTCCATCTTCTAGTAATTGAATTGTGTACAAGCTGCAAGTTAATGAGGTCATCTACCCTCAAGCACTGACAGGAAAGCAGGAATAATTATCTTTCAATTTTTTCTTATGTAGCAATTAATTTTAACCATTCGCCTCCACCCCACTCCCACTTCCTTCATTCCAGTCAGTCAAAGTCACGGCTAAGCCGAATTGACAAGCAATTGATATGGTGGCGGCACGGAGCCGCCGAGGCGGGCAAGGTAATCAAGGGGCTGCAGCTGTTGAGGGCTAAGCGCTTCCAGGTGAATGTCGCCTGAGATTTTGCATTCTGCCACTTGGAGGACTTGGGACACACAGTAATGCCTGACAGCACATCTGGTGCCAGGTGGGCAGGGAGGGGACATCGCTGACTCGGAAGGGAACAGAAGGATGGACAAGGATTGATGAATGGACAAGACTAGAAACAAAAATGTCTTTTTTGTTGTTGTTTTTCTTTCTGGGTTGGGTTTTTGGGTTGTTTTTTGGTTTTTTTTTGGGCTCATCTGCTGTCATTGAGTATTGCAAACTACAGCTGTATTTAAAAACAAAGTGTAATGCCTTGGCTTGTAACTCAAAATGCAAACACCAATTAGACTCCAACCCTTATGATGCCTCCTGTAACTATCTGACATGGACTTTCAGCAACTCTACACTTAAAAGGAACAAAACGTGCCAAATCAAATCTGTGAGAGTAGGACATGAAGAGGAGTTTGGCACTTTGACCTGTGGACCAAGGCCTCTCAAGCTCTGTGCAGATGTCCACATTTATAATTGAGCTGGCAATCTCTGTCCTCCCTTTGGCCTGCACTATCTTTCAACAGCTAAAATGAGCAGTTCTGTTCACAAAAAAGCAAGCAACACCACTAATGGAACAAATGGACTTAACCATTTCACTAAAAGGATCAAGATCAAAGGAAAGAGGCTTAAGCATTTGGTTATTAATACAACTCCTACCTTTCCTCCCTCAGTGAAGACTATTCATGTTGTTAGCACATGCTAAATGCCATGCACACGATGGCCATCTGAGCCCATACCAAAATGACAACATATCCCCATATGTCAGTGCACATCAACTTGTTCCAGCTGCACTCAAGCTAAACTTCTTCAGCAATTACTAATTTTTGGCTCACAGTTTTAGAAAGAAACCCTTTCCCAACAGCAAAAATTCTAACTCAAATATCTTAAATTGTGGATTATGACAACAATCAGGTCTTACTCACCTGCCTGAGCAGAGCAGCAAACCTGCCTGCCAAGGAAAAGTTTTTCACACTTGCAAGGTGTATTAAAATGTCTTTCCTACATGCACTACTACAGCTGGAGAGAAACCCCATAAAAACAGTAGAAATTATTCCGTGTCAGCAGTGGTGTAAAGAGAGAAGAAATCTTTGACTTTTGCCGTGGACTCCAAGTCCACAATCCATCTGCCTCCTCCTAATACACTTACAAGCCAATTCAAGGGGTAGTTCTGAAGTTGATTCTACTCATTTCAGAAGTTTCCAAAAAATGTGTTTCCTTTTAGATGAGCATAATTATCAAAGCAAAGCTCAGTAGAGAAGGTGCCAGAGGTTAGTCCCTGGTGCTTACCTCATTAGAAATGCAAACAATGGTTACTGTGTGGGTGAAACTAGAAAACACCTGGAAAAGTGGTACATATAAAGGTCACCTCAGCTTCAGTATAAAATTAGCATCAGGAATGAAATCAAAGGCAAGCAAATGCCAACATGTACACACTGTAGGGAAAAGGAGTCGTCGCTTTCTTTTGAGCAGATGAAGAATATAACAACATATGACAGTGCAGTAATAGCAGTAATTTCTATATATTTATTTTATCACCTAACTTTTGCAAGAGAGTCTTCTATTCTTCTTCCTATTGATGCTGCTTTTCACAATCTAAAAGCTGTCGAGGCAAATATAAATAGACCAGTAAGTGGAAAATAAGTTTGTTTCTCCTGAAATGAAGATCAATTTTTGCTTTGAGCAGGAGACTTCATGATCTCTATTTCTCATGTCATAGGAAGATGTTTGATGCAACTCTATAGCATATGTATAGAGCAACCGCTTCACAAATATCAGCAAAAGGAGTTCTTCCCAGAAAAATTGATGCCTTTTGCATTTTTCTTCAATGCTGAGAAGCACCCAAGAGACTAGAAATTAAATGGGTATCTACTCTGAGAAATCACAAATGAAAACAAGAGCACTGATTCACATTTAATCAACCAGAAATGAATATTCTTGGATAATCACAAAACAAAACCCAAAACGTTTGCTCAAAATTTAAACAACAAATAAATAAACAAACAAACAAGGCCAAAATCAGGACAAAACAAAAATTCAACTTTCCCTCCAAAGTCCCCCTAGTTTAACTAAGAGAAGGTAAGTGCAAACCTGGGACAGTTGTGAATACTGGTGACAAGTCCAGATGAACAGCAACCGGTTACAGTATTACAGAGGAAAGCACACCCACAAAGCTACTGTTCATCACTCATAATTAAACTCATTTGAAAACACTACACACACGGACATGATGGAAAGACATGAGTTGTACTACAAAGACAAAATCATTCTTAGTGGTTAGTTAAGTGTTGTCAGTCAATCCTAACCATTTCACAGTCAGCTCTCTCTCTCTGTAATGGCAGATTAAACTTGGCAGACTTGATGGGGCGTAATAAACTTCATGTAGCTACCATTGCTCCTCTTTTTGCAAACCTAGGGCATGTTCATCCCTTTAGGTTTACTCCAAAAAGCCCAGATTAAACAAGAAGATCAGTTTCCATGTCCTCTGGAGGTTCTGCATTAGAAGGGAAAGTTCAAATACATGTGCACAAAGTGAGGAACTTGCTTGATCCTCTCTCCTGCCTCTAAGGTGCAGAAGGCCAGGGGAGCGAAGCACTGACTCAAACAGTGCCAGGGAGCAAAGAGCAAAGACAAGGCTTCAATAGAAGGTCAGCATTACGTGGCTTCTTTTCTGAACACAGACAAGGTTTCTGGGCCAGATAAATGGTCCCTCCTGGGAAGCATCCTGTCTCACACAGGAAATAGGAGATGCTCCCTCATAAGAGAAGGTAACCTTGACCATTTTCTGTGGTTTGTTTTCCTTGCATCTCCCAGCATCCAAAAGTGTTGTCTCAGCATATTTCTAAGGCACAATCCTACTTAATCCTCTCAGTATCTGTTTACAAACCTGTCGCCCATCAATTTGACTACTCCCTCTTTGAACCTGCAGATACTGTGCCTCTGCAACTTTCTGTGGCACTTGATTTTAGAGTTTTGCTACCCACTGTGTTAATACTTTCTCTGCATGCTTGTCTTCTGATTTGTTTAAAATTCTCATATTATGCCAACAAAGAGTCTCTTTCCCTGATCTTCTGTCATGAACAGAGTAGAAACAAGAGGCAGCTACTCCTGAAGCTCAGTATAAATCACAGAAGGATTTCAAAAGGAGAGAGAGAAGAAAGAAAAAAAAAGAATAATTCTTGCCATCAGAAGCAAACATCTTGTCCTAATAGTCAAAGCATTTTAGCTGAAATCCAAGATGATACAATTTCCTTACATTCAGGGATTTTAAATATCCCATATTTACCACAGACTTATTTAGCACTCATGATAAAGTAACTTGAGTTATATGACATGAAAATGACATATTAAAAAAAAAAAGGAGAAAAAAAAACATTTAGAGTAGATTCTAATGAATAGAAGCTAAATTGTAATGATGCAAAAATGGACATTTTTTTATTTTTTTAATACTTAGTATTGTCAAATTTTCTTTTACATATTAATATCAAATCTATTATTTTTATCCTATATATATGTTGTATCTCCATATTAAATTGCTTTGGGGATGTTTCTCTTTTTTGTTACAACTACTTTTTGTGATACACTTCTATATGAATTTTATATGTCCAATTTCTGTAAATACAAGTCTTCAGATTTGGATTAATCCCCTTTTCTACCACTTTGCAATGTAGATCTGGTGGAGATGGACATATGAATCGTCACCCTTTAGCTCCAAAATAAAAAGCCTTTCTTGAATCAAACCAGGGTTAGCTGCTACTTGGGTTAACCTTTTTAAAAGGGAAGCATCCCTACCTTAACATACATCAGAGTGCATAACAGTGTTACCTGGTTGCCAAAAACCTCGATGATCAGGAGAATTCATGCAGCAAATGCAACTCAAAAAAGCAGGTTAAACAATTTCTCTTTAAAAATTAGAAGCCTAAAATTTACAAGCCATTCTGAAATAAACCACAGCCGGAATAAAAAGCAAGAAACATTAAGTGCTTTAGTCTAGAAAAGCACACAGAGTAATGTGATTGGTTTCCTCACAATCAAAAGCTTGTAGCGCGTGAAGTGGAATCACTGCTTGGATGCTGAAGTATAAAGGAATTTATGTTCCCACCACCTTGCAGCAAGACACATTGCCTCAGACACACTGGAATAACTACACCTCGATACAATTTTGTTTGAATACAACCTGTTCTTTTCAATAATGATCTGCACAGGAAAGCTGATATGATTTAATCCTATAGAAAAGGCATCAACACAAGCTGTCCTAAACACTGACATAAGACAAGTACGAAGTTCAATTTTGCTTAAATTTGATAACCAAAGTGCCACTATGAAAGGTAGAACTTCTCATACACACATCCCAGGCTCTTTTTAAGTGAAACTAAATTTGATATAGCATGTTTTACACCATGAACTGAGAAAATTGCTCACCATCCCTATTTGTCTGTACCACATTCCTTACAAGATATTCTTCCTATTATTTTGAGAACACTAAAAGAAGTAACCTGACAGAACCTATTCAGTTCATTACCTTCTCTTAGGGGAATATCTAAGAGCCCCAGACCTGCCTACAAATGTGCATCCCTAAACTGCCAGACTGTAAAAGAATATGGTCCCAATCCAGAGGCATGTCCAACCTAAGCTTTAAAATTCAACTTGGAGTTTCCATTTACAGTATTTAATTTCTGATAATTGTGGGTAACAACTTTTGACTTGAGACAGGTCAAATCACAGAATTGTCAGGGTTGGAAGGGACCTCTGGAGATCATCCAGTCCAACTCACCTGCTAAGGCAAGGCCACCTCAAGTGGGTTACTCAGGTGGATTCTGAATGTCTCCAGACAGGGAAACTCCATGACCTCCCTGCACCACCTGTTCCAGTGCTCTGCCACCCTCCATGTGAAGAAGTTCTTCCTTATGTTGAGGTGGAACTTCTTGTGTTTTAGTTTATGGCCATTGCTCCTCATCCTGTCACTGGGCACCACCAGCAAGAGTCTGGCACCATCCTCTTTTTGCCTGGCTTTGAGATGTTTATATGCATTGATGACATGCACTCTCAGTCTTCTCCAGACTAAGCTGGCCTAGCTCCTGCAGTCTCTCCCCTTAAGAGAGATGCTCCAGACCCCTCACCATCTTTGTAGCCAGGTGGATGGACCCACTGGACCCTCTCCAGCTGCTCCTTGTCTTCCTTGAACTGGGGAGACCAGAATTGAACACAATACTCCTGATGTAGCCTCACTAGGGCTGAGTAGAGGGGGGTGGATCACCTCCCTCGACCTGCTGGACACACTCTTCCCAATGCACCCCAGGATAACATTGGCCCTCCTGACTGCAAGGATGCACTGCTAGCTCGTGGTCAACCTGTCATCCACCAAAACTCACAGGTCCTTCTCAGCAGAGCTGCTCTCCAGCAGGTCAGCCCCCAACCTGTCCTGGTGCTTGGATTAATTCCTCCCCAGGTGCAGGACCCTACACTTGTCCTTGCTGAAACAGACGTATCAACACAGTTGAAAGGTTAATGCATCTCCTATAAGTGCTTACAGAACATAACTTTTTTTTAATGCTAAAATAGATGATTACAAACTTATGTACTCATGAAAGATTTTAGGCTGCACCATTAAATACTTCTGTTTTTCTAAATATCCCATCTACCCAACTGTTGCTTATCAGTCATCCATTTAATTATTGTACTCTCTTGCTTGATCTGCCTTTGCCACCCTGTGATAAGTTGTGCTCAGGTGTACTGCACACCCTGTTCCAGGCACTCTTTTCCCTGCCCTCTCCAACAGTCGCATAGGGCATCCACATGAAATATACCTTTACAAGAAATTTCGCACAAATAGGGAAATAATTGATTGTTTCTTTGGAAGAAAAAAAAAAAAGGCTGAGATCTGAAAAGAACTCTGACCCTATCCAGTAAACAGGATATCAATTTACCACACAAACTCACGCATATCGAGGGTCCGTGGCAGCCCAGACAGGGACTCGGGGAGATCCGGGCATGAAGAAAACTACATGAGGTATAAATCATAGCATTAAGGCTGCCTCCAGGGCAGGGGATCCACTTCAACGATCACAGTGACATTTACTGAAGGTCCTTGACCGTCCTGGGGGTTCTCTGCAGCTGTTTAACTATGAAATCAAGGTTATTCCATAGGATCTTCCTAAGCCTCACAGAACAGGTTGCTGACTGTGCTGGTCCATAATAATATCTTTTTAAGAAAACCCCAATTCATATTCTTTGTTGACAGTAGTATTTCATTTCAAAAGCACCTTCATTTCAAGGCATTTCCATTCACCAGCTGGTTCAATATTAATTTCTCATCCCCTCCTTCTAATCACACATGAAAATTATGAAAATTAGAGGATAGGCAGAAGAGAATAAAGCAAAAATGGAAGATTTCAATGGGTGTTCAGAGAGTAATCTATGAAAACAGCATGAATTTCTTCTCAAAGCAATGGGGAAATTCTGCTACCTCCACACACCATGAATAAAACACTGCATATTAGTTCCAGCTAAGTCAATTCTCTTAAATTGAAAACTCCAATGCAACTAAGTTTCATTAATTTTTTTTCATTTTTGTGAAGTTACATTGTTCCTACCTATCCAGAGATTTGATTAGAAGTCACATATGGTCAGTTACAGCCGGCTTAATATTCCCTCAATGATTCTACACACGTCAAGTTACTGTCTCTTGGCAACAATACTGATTTACTTGGATATTTTTTATTTTACTCTTTTCATTGAAAATGTTCTTCCTTCATTCCCACCTCAGAAGTGAAATACTTTATTCCTTAGGTATTGCCTGAGAGGAGAAAAGTGATTTTAATTTCTAATGTATCGGTGCAGATTACTTACTGAGTTAAAAAAACAGAACTTGTATCAGTGGTTGAGATATATGGCTCATCACAAATTATACTTTGCAATTCTGATCAGCAGAAATTATATATTTCATACTTTCATTCTGTTCACATTCAAGTAAGGCATTTAACAATCCAGTATTTAATTGAATAAAAGAAAAAAGGGTTCTAGAATTTTGAAGAAACATTTTCTGTGATATTTAGAGTATTCAGATGGTTTGCTCCCTTTCCAAAGCATGATTCTGTTGTATGACTGTTAAAAGGTAAACCTTGAATAACACATAGTGTACTTGAATTAGTGTTTACCATTATCTTCAAAAGAGAAGATAAAAACTCAAGGAAATGCTACTGGGCCAGCCCTGCCTCATAGCACATGTTACACTATTGACTGATGGCCTAAGACTGAGAAGAAAACAGAATTTAAAATTATCATCTTCCTTATTGAAAATCATATTTTTGATTATAGATGTTTTATGACAAATAACTTAAAGCCCTACTCAGAAAAAATGCATGATGCTTTCAATGCCCAGTCTGCATTTGTGCTGGACTGAACTTCAGCAAAGTAGTGCTGCCCTGCAGCACAGCATAGAATGAGTCCAATAAAGACAGACTGCAAGAAGATCAAAGTAGCAAGACATCCTTGCTTTTCTTCTGTTTCCTAGGATGCTTCTCTAGACCTGTGCTTCTTTCATTTCCATGTTTTACAACAGTCATAACAGTCATTTGGCATTTACACCTGGATTAATTAAGCTATAAATACTGCACACACACCCCCCCCCCTTTAATATATCCAGCTAGTTTTGGGATGTTAGCAACTCACAGTATCTATTTCACTAAGAACATTAGGCTATTAAGTGATAAATTATTAATTATCCTTTCAAGTAGAGTTTCTGAAGAGTAATAATGAAAATAAACAAATCCAGATTAAGCAGGTCTCTGCAGATTCTCTGTCCTTTCAAAACAGTTGTCTGTCCTTCTACAGTAGCACCCCTTGGTTCTTCAAAATGGTTACTCAGTAAACAGCTCTGAAATGCTGACTGAGAAGGTCAAGTATCAGAAACAAGTAGCTGATTTGCTTTCTCTCTGCACCTTTTAATCTCTCTAAGGGAATTTCCACTGTAAGTGACAATCACAACTCATCACAGTAGTGGCTTTTCTGACAGAAACACACACCCACAATGAGCTGGTCAATGACCCACTGGATCTGCCAGGACACTTCAACACCAGTTAAAACAGAATGCTTTTTCAGTTCTAGACTAAGTAAAAATTAAACATGCAACTTTTTCAACTTACTCCTAACAGCTGACCTCAAGGCAGTGAAGCAACTCTTCAAGTTCAAGATCAGCTAAACCCTCACCTTCCTCCAATAGTGATGGTTGCACGTGATTGCAAATGTATCTAGAAAAGAATGACCCTGTGACAAATTTGCTAGCTGAGGTGTTGGAGCAGTCTACCTGCATTCCTACACCTCTCCTCCTGCGCTCTGTAACAACAAAATTCACTATGTGCTAACAAAAATCCCAATCACCTCCATAAATCTTGATCTCCCCTACACTATGCCTTCTCTGACAGGCAACTTTACACCTTTTTCACCTAGAAGGCTTGCACTGTGAATTAAAATGTGACTTCCTTCCTTCCAGTAAAATAGAAAAGGAAATCAAAACTAATCTTCTCCTAGGTCATTCCCTTCCCCCCCAGTTTATGTGGCACAGACCAGCCTGCAATAATCAAACCAGAGCCATTTAGTGTATAGTCTAGTCTTGCTGTGACTAATAGGATGATTGGTTGTATAGCTTCTTTATGGTTGTTCATTATATCACCCTTACATAAAGTAATTTAATTTCAGTGGGATAATTAGGGTATTTCTAATCTAACTGATAGTCTGAATGAAATGAGATTCTCAGAGGGAGATTTGTGTACCAGGAGATTGGTGACCTCCGGCCCCAATTTTCACACAATGTATTAAGCTGACAGCCTTACTTCCAAGCCCTGCTGCACCGGCACCTCACCACTTGTGCAGATGTATGTGCTACAGACAGCAGCTCTGAATGAGGCTCTTCCACCCAAAATCCCATTATTAAGGGAAACGGTAATTTTTTATTTGGATTACAGAAAGATGATCCAGGCCATCATTCACTGGTTGAAAATACAGCCCTGTTATTTATCTGCCATGCAAAGCATGCATCTAAATTCTTGATTTTAGACTGTGCCTTACAGGGCAGAATTGAAGATATCCTACATTCACTTGATCAACACCTACACTTTTGTAAGTATTAAAAAGAAAATTTCCCTCTTTGTGTTTTCCAGAAACATATGCAAAAGTTGAAGAAAGCAGCTTCCAACAAATCGAATCAATGCCATATTTTATTTATGAACCAAAACCCTAAGTTTCTCTACATTTTGCTGTAACCTGTAGCTGTCAAGCAGACCAGACAACCTGGCTGCTTAACAGACAAGATGCTCCACTTCTTCACTGGCACTTTTGTACCAGCTCATTTCTTTCCATGTCTCTGTTCTCTGAAAACTGACCTATTCCTTTCCCACAGTACCATCCTGGCTCAGACCAGTCCAATTCTCTGCAAGCAGCAAAAGCCCTTTTCCTTCAGCTAAGTGTGGACTGAATCCCACTACTGTAACCAAACCCTCCTCATCATACCTGCAGCTTTGTCTCTGCGGTTGCACATTCCTCTGCTGATCCTTGGCTTTACAAAGGACGATACCCTTGAACACCAGAAGCCTTCACCCGCAGACCTTTGAAATTATTTCCCTGTGATTAGTAAACCTTTTTAACCTCAACAGCTTAGCCTTTAATCCTAAGAGCTAATAGAAGTAGAAAAGGCCTTACAAACCGAGGAAAACACTTTGCTCTGTCACATAATTTGGTTTTAGTGTTCCAATATTTGATTTAAAGACAGCAAATAAGTTATATGGGCTTTCAAGCTTCTTTGTCCCTGGCTAACATAAACAGCTCAAGCAAGAGACTGAAGACATCACTGAAAGTCTCTTTCCCAGACACAGTAACATCCTGTATACAGAGAAGTCAGGGTTCACACTAACTTCAAAAGCATCACAATTTCACCTAAAGCTCTAGTTACACACAAATAATCAACACACACTATCAAATATATATACTGTGTATCTATCAAATATGTAATTTCTGTATCTATGTACACCCATTTAGTACGTGTGTGTATATATGCACAGAAATAAATTAATATTTTTTTCTATTTCAGCATAATAAAGCATAATTTAATGAAAACAAAACCTCAACATTTATGCTTGAGCACAGATGAAAATATATGATCTATAGCATTTATACCTCTACACTTAAATCAATAGAGTTCATACAGGAGTAATTATTTTCAAGAAATTTTTCTGCAATTAGCACCTTTTAAACTGACCTATGTAATTTTAAAATATCAAAACCCAATGAACTGCTACATATTATAGCTACCTCTGCGTACATCCATATTTTAAACTCCTTGGTGGTGGGTATAAATCCAGCATAAGAGCCCACACCAAGCTTTATTTCACTCAATCTCTCACATTATCATTTTTCAGTAATGTTGATTTGTATTCTGTATTTTTCACCAAGCCTTGCACTTGTAGCTATGTTGGGAATTTGTGGTTGGAAAGTCACCAACCTGAAATACGGTAGTGGCTGTTTTACAGAAGTCATGGTCTTGTCAGGGCCTGTTTAGAGGACTCCTGAGTTCATGGTTCCTTGACCTTACAAAACAAAGAAGCTATTATAGTTTAATGGGCCAATATAGAGGTTTATACAAGAAGAAAAGAGTTACATACTAGAGATGACAAAGGGCTGTTTTCTACTTTTTGCAGATACCAACCTAATTTTAAATATATTTTCAAGAAAAGATAGTGTCAGTCAAAAGTAGCTTTAAAATAATATCATATTTTATAGCCTCTTCCTCAGATGGCTGCCTTAAAATTTCCCAAATTATTATTCCTGGTCAAAAGAAATGAAAACAAATTAACTCCTTACAACATTTGCAAATAATCTTACATCAAGTGATTGCCCAAAATAAAGAATACTTTCTAAGGTAAATCAATTTTACATCAAATCATAAAAGCTTGGAAGGGAAAAGTGAAAGCAAACACATTATTATTATTATTATTGTACTGGTGTATTTAAGTTAGTACCAGATTCTGCTCCATTTCTGCATCTGCCATCAAGTCAGTACAACTCAGTATTCATCTGCACTTTGGATGAGTCTTCAGAGATAGAGTATCACTGACTCTCCTTTACAATGTACTCTGACATCTCAGATGAAGAGTTACAGACACATTTCTACTTTAGGGATTTGATTTTCAAAAACTTCAAGTGTTAAGGAGTATATTTAATTTGAGCACTGAATGCTAATTTACACAACGTGAAAACTGTGTTTATGGTCAGCTGTGAACCTATTCATTTGCACGGGCTCATCGTTCTACACAAACAGAAACAACTGCTCTGAAGTTCTAGCAAAAATTTCCTCTCCTCCAGCCAATCCTTTCAACAAAACTCTCTTGCCTCAGTTTGCTTCTGTTCTGAACCCTTTCAACCCTGTCAGAACTTAATTTCTGGTGCTTTTAAGAGAAATCAAGACTGAGCAACTCTGTGCTAACCTGAAGATCAGTTATTTCTGTAGAAAGATAAGAGATAAGTAAGAGAGCACCAAGCTACAGTTCATTTCTATTCAATTAGCCTTCTGCTGGACTGACCTATGTTTTATGTACAAGTCAAGGTAGGCCTACAAGGATAATCTGAGTTGGAAGAAGGAAAACACAGTTAAATCAATAGCAGAAAATTATCTTTTTTGTGTGTAACTACTCAGTTGTGCCCTGATATCAAACTGAGAAAAAGCACACAAAAACTATCTCCCCTTCAGAAAAAATAGTAATAACATTACAACCCCCTTTATTCTTAGAACAGTTACTAGAGCAACAGATTGCTACGGTATAGCATAGAAAGAGTCAAGGAAAGAGAAGACACCTATAGGACACCTTTCACATATTTCAGCAATATTCAAACCATGCCAGCATTAACAAAGATACCCCTCAATCACAAGAAGCCTTACTAAAGTCCATTTTCAAAAGCTACAACTGCTATGAAGACATTATTAGAAAATAGCTTTATTTCTTACCCATTATATTACTGCCACCTAATAAAATACTTCAGCTAAAAAATCCAGACTGTTTCAGGAAAAGTCTTGAAGAAGCATCACTGTCAGCACTGTTCAGAGGTGGGAGACAAACAGAAGGGAAGGGGAAAAAAAACCAACAAAATTTTAGGTAAAAATCACTCTTACTCAAGTGTTATTAATAAAGTAATCTACTGATTTTTTAATTTAGCATTCTACCCCTTTTCCCCCTTGAATTTTTTTTAGGTGCAGGATTTGGATCTTGGCTTTAAGCACTACACAATATTAAAATACTCTGTAAAATTACTTCAGCATTGTTATGAATGAAGTCTCCCAAGAGAACTGCAAATCATACAATTCTTAGTGCAATTTGTTCAGTGCTTAAAACACTCGAGATTCTCCAGGAAGAGGTTATCTATATTGATGTGTTATATAAAACTCATTAATTACCATAACAAACTTTGCCACCACATTTCAGCAAAACCCATGTAACTAAATTAAGGGTAATTCTCCAACATTGCAATGAAATAAAAGTTTAAAAAAGTCAGATATACAGTCCACTAGAAAAATCATACATCGATCATACTTTGTGCTTTATCATGGTCTTGCTATTTTTTCCTGGGAACAGTGATTGCTTAGCTTGTTTCCTCCATTGTCTCCAGTGATTACTGGAATCACTTTTCTAGGGTAAACAAGGTGAAAAAACCCCTCTTTCCCATTGTCCCATTTTCTGTCAGGAAGGATTGAAGCAAAGTAGGCCTCCCAATAAGTTTTCTAATCCAGATAAGCAGGGCTAAGATATCTGACAGCTGTTTCACGCTCTTCATCATCATCTGAAACAATCAGTACGCATTAGAGAGTACTTTTCCCTTTACAAAGGTGATAATTAGATAACAAGCTGAGATTAAAGTAATTACAGTTAGACAGCTGGCAAGGCAGCACAGTCATGTTGAAATATTGTTGATACTTCAGCATCTGGTTCTAATAACAGCACAGGCTAAAAGATTTTACATTAATTACAGAACATAATTTAATATAAACATATTTAATTACAATTGATGAGCGATAAACTGTTCAAGAACGACTTAACCCCTTACACATGTCAAAATGATTGGAACTTCATATATATCTTTCTACTTCCAGAGCAAGCTACAGTCAGTATGAAAGGTGGATCTCCAATTTTAAGAAAGCTCTGTTACTGGAAAGGTGAATTGTTGATACATTTAAAAAATCTAATTTAAAAACAATTTAAACTGCCAGCATACTACAGAATTCAAGACTGGCTCTGTTTAGGCAGAATTGCAGCTAAGCCCAAAATTGCTATCTCAAAAATTCCATAGCAATTGCCACCCAAGCCTGAGGCATCTACAGCTCCCTGGTGCCTGTATAGTTTTCCCAAGGATGCTCTCAATTCCTCTGATCTTATCAATGCTAGGCAACACAGAGCCTTTGCTCCTTCCTAAACCACTTTGGATCCAGCTGCAAGGACCTGCTCCAAGAGTGCAAGGGATGCAAGGGCCCTCCTGTGTATTTGAAAAATTCATTGCATGAGACACCAAACTGTTCTAGTAGTGCTGACCCTGGAAGGTAGTGACCCTAATCATTAACTTTCTCCATCACTCTTGCTCTTGTATTCCTCTCTGGTCTGGTCAGCATTGCGGTTTCCTGTATGTACCCAGGCAAAACTATGTGGGGTTGGGAAGGGCCAAACAAGATCACTACAGCTTGAAAAATGACATTGGTGGCAAAGAAGGGTAGAAATGAGACAAGCTAATTCCTCTGACTAATAGGAAGAAAATGAAGATGGTTGCTTAAGCTATTAGAGAGCATCGAAAGAGGCCATAAGGATAGTGAAAGACCTTGAGGGGACAACACTTTGTTCAGCCTGGTGAAGAGGAGAGTGAGGGAAGACCTCATTGCAGTTACAACTTCCTCATGAGGGGAAGAGGAGGGGCAGGTACTGATCTCTTACTGCTCCTCACTCTCATGACCTGTGACAGGACTTGAGCAAATGGCATGAAGCTGAGTTGGGAGGTTTAGGTTCTTCACCCAGAGGGTGGTTGGGCACTGGAACAGTGAAGTGGTCACAGCACCAAGCCTGTCAGAGTTCAAGAAGTGTTTGGACAACACTCTCAGGCACATGGTGAGATTCTTGGGGTGTCCTGTGCAGGGCCAGGAGTTGGACTCAATGATTTTCATGGGTCCCTTCCAACTCAACATATTCTGTGGTCATGGTCTGGCCATGCAGGTGTATAAAGAAACTGTTGCCTTTGGTCTCCTGCCTGACAGTCCCCTGAGTCAGAGAACTCTTTGTGTCTTATGTCTCTCTTTGCAGGAATATTTTCATGTTTGCATCCAAAAAAGCCAAAGATTGGATCTGATCAACACCAACCTATTCAAAAATAAAAATCTTCTGATATCTGGGAGTTCTTCATTTGAAAGGATCAAAAATAACTCCCGACAGATAAGAGAGGCTGGGTATGCTGTGATCCTGAAGATGCTATGCAATATGAGCAAGAAAAACTGATAAATGTGCACTAAGCATGTTGCAGAACCCATTAAAGTACATATAAGGCCAAACATGTATTAACTTTGGCTTTCATTAGGCCAAACATGTATTTACTTTGGCTTTCATAAAGAAATAAAGTCAGAAAGGTGAAATTAAAATAATATCAAAATACAGCATATGTTCTCTAATATAATTTGGCCCTTTTTTTATGAAAATGTAACCTTTTTCCCTCCATCTTCAAACAGGCAAGAAAGAAATCAGCCTGCTGCTTTAGGAAAGAAATAGAAAAAGTAGACCTCAAGCAAAACTACAAACACACATAATTCTCTTTCCCAGGCCAACCATCATTACAGTTATTCACACAACACAGGATGTTTTTGTAGCACACCTTACCTACTACTGGCCCTGGACGTGCGTAGTGCACAGCCTACGCGGTGTTGAGACAGTTCTAGTTAGCATGGATCTTGCAGTATGTTCAGCCAGCTGTGATATTTCTGTTGAGACTGTAAAATCATCTTTTTATGAACCTAGTTCTCCAGTTCTCTCTCAAAATAGAACGGGCATCTAGTATATCACATAAGTATATACAGGGCTATTGAAAAACAAACAAGCAAAGAAATGTAGCAGAGGTCCTATGAGGTGGTCTATTACAAAAAAAAACCCCAAAACCCAAAAAAGCACATTGAAATATTAAACTTTAGAGAATGCCAGGGAGGATGCTCAGGGGTTTTAGTCCCTTGATTAAAAGAATTGTATGTCTCTTGTGGCTACTAGATCAGAAAAGGTAATTAACAGCTTTTGGAAATTGATGAGCAATTTCAATTTTTATTTAAAAGCTTCTATACAAATCTAGCCCTTTATTTCAACTAGCCTCAGATAATGATAACAGATTTCTTCAAAATAATCCCTGTTGATCTCTTTGCTCCAAACTTCTTTAGCAACATATATTACACTTCCCTGGGTAAAGATATATAGAAAAACTGTATCATTTATCTGTGCTGTAAATCAAACAGCTACCTTTGAAGAGATGCTCAAAATAACAAGCCCTTTGGAAAAGTTAGTCTAGGAACTCAGTATGCTTCAATAGAATTAATTCAAGAGAAATCATGAAGAGCTTAATTTCCCCCTCACCTCTTCCCTTACTTTCTAATCACTCTTTTTACAGTTGTGGACAAATGAGTCATCCCACAGATATGGCTAAATGATGGATAGTGAGCGCTACCTACTTGAACAGACTTTTCCTATCACAAGCACTGTTTTTCTGTGTTTCTTTTCTTCCAAAAAAAAACCCCTTCATTTTTGTCCTTGTCTGGGATTCCGCAGCATCAGTGATGTCAACAGAACTGTGACAGTAACTTGTTATTCCATCAACACAGTGCATTAAATAATTTTCTTTGCAAGGCCTCCTTTCTGCCCTACAAAAATAAGTTTTGAAAAAATTTTAAACAATTGAAGCTTTCATGAGGTAAAATTAATCCCAGGTAAACTAGAGTTGCACTTCCATTGGTGGAAAGCAACTTAGTGGAGGACAAATATTAAGTGATTATTTTATTATCTCTTCAAAGTTTCAATTTTTAGAACTTTAAACTGAGCAATAACAGAAAACCCAACATGTGTCAAAAGTGATTTCTAGATAACACTTCTACAGAAAGATTAAATATGTGGTCTGAACAAACTGACAACGTCAATGGGTGAGTCTTCAGGAACTGCTTTTAGTTACCTTCAGATTCTTGTCATTATGTGAATTTTGATGGTTTTTTTTAAATCTGGAAGGTCAAAACCCAATTATGCTGTTGGAGTTACAGCTTCTCTAAGTGTCTACTTACTCTTGTGAACTACCAAAATCAAATTCTACTTTATACACAGAGGAAACAGAATATATGTTGCTGGTACGTAGCAAGGACTTGACCTCATTACCCTGTGCAAGTGCACCAGCCATTCCCCGACAAGTGATAATTTGTTCCTAGCTTGCACAGTTAGCTTCTGTCAGCAAAAACACAAAAGGAAAGGGTAGATCTTTAGCCTAAAGTGATTGATGCAGAATATACAATAACTTCCTTCAGGTTTTCTGATCAATTTTCACTTAGAAGATTATGTAATCTCACGCTTCATCTTGATCCTATAGCAAGTGGAAACTGTGCTCGAAAAGAGAAAGGTTATCAGGACTGATGCATTATTCCATTTCAGCATTGCCTCTCATCAGTTAGAACCACTGTGGCCTTGCCCCTGACCTCAGGACAGACAAAGCAAAGGGGCTGAAATATAGAGAGAAGTTACAGTCATCTTCAGCTTGTGAAGGGAAACAGACATTAACTGGGGCAGGAGGAGGAAGAGGAGGTGGTGGGGAGAGAAGGGAAAAAGACAGCCACAGGTAACCTTTTTAGAAGAGGTTCTGGTTAAGGACTTAACATTCATTAACAAAAAGAGAAAAAAATAGAAGCAAAAAACTCAATTTACAAGCCAAGATCACTCACCTTAGCTCATCCAAGACCCTGGTCTTCCCAGTAGTTTCAGGGCAGAGAGGCATCTGAGGATGAAAAATCTGCATTGTGCTATTAATTGTGTTGTGCAGAATCACTGAGGTTCTTCAGCAGGCTTGGCTTTCTAAACACAAATATATAAAAAGAAATTTGGTGTGCAGTGGTATTTCATGGTAGGTGATCACATTTTGATAAAGGATGGTGCATGAAAAAAGAATTTGTCATACTATCTAGGTTTTACTTCCTACAAAATTTAATAGTCGTATAATAAAACAGAGGCAATGTTAATCAAGACAAGTTGGCTCAAACAGGCTATGTTTTTCTTTATGTCACCTCCTGGCAGTTAAAAGATGTTGAGAAATCCTCTTGTGGGGTAGGAAAAGGATAAGATAGGAAATCCTCTGTTTTTTAATGTGGGTCTTTGTAGCACATGAGACATAAGTTAATGCTAAGTATGGAAACCAGAACTGCTCCATGACCAAAGTCACTCATCTCAACCTTCATTCCTAAATCTTGTACAAACACGGGCAGGTCTGTCTGCATGGAGTGCCATATGCCCCAGACATCCTTTTAACAATCCATAAACTACCCTGAGTGTTTCTGTAAGAGCTGGATGAAGTTCCACACATAGGATACGATAATTCAAGTGCTTGTGGCCATATCTCAGGAAGATCTATCACATGAAACAATACAACATATTCAAAAGATTTTGCCTTTTTGGGTTGCTTTTAAACCAAGTAAACTAATTGAACCTCCTTAAACAGTGTACACAGACATCTGAGATTTAGCAACAGATGTATGTAACATCTAAGAAAGTAACACCACAATCTTCTCACACTTCAAGCTATACTGATGTCAGAACAACCTGAAAAGAAGAACATTCACCATCAGATGGTTTTAGGTTCTTGCCTCTGACACACCTACTGGCTCACATGCAAAATATTTTTCACCCCTCTCTTCTCACTCCTCCACATGCTTATTGACTTTATTCTGGCACTGTTCACTCCTGCTCTCATTCTGGCTCAGGAGGGACAATATTTGTTTTGCCATCCATTAGTTCTCATATCTCATGTGTCTAACTCTTGTATATAAAACCCAAAACACAACTATATACACAGAAAAAAGGCAGCCAAAGATCAAAGATTTGACCCTATATTTTGTCTTTTGGCTTTTTTGTTTATTAATCCATTTGTGTCTTCTGGTCATTAATATTTTACTTTGTATTCTTCACATACTGCTGTCTCCCATACAACCTCTGCTTCCAGAGAATTTAAGCACATAGTGAAAGCCAGTGTCTCAACTTCCTTCTCCTGCTCTTCTATTAAAAACAGAAAGCCTCATCCAAACAAACACAAACAAACAAAAAAGAAACCTGAGAACCACATCTGCTCCACGAAGCACTCCAGATGCAATGCCTATTGGCCATGCTGCAATTGTTCTGTGCCACTGCTCATGCCTCTGTAGAGGCTGACGTGCTTCAGGGCAGAAATTTCTTTGTCTGGCACATCTACCTTTTGTGAATCGCAGTGTACCCTTGCAGGTGAACACAGGGCACTTTGATGCAGGTAAAAAACCAACTAAACAAACAAACACAGACAAAAGCCACACAAACACAAACAAAAACCCCCCAACTCATACAAACCAGGTCATCAGTATAGATGTAAATAAAAGCCTGGGCTCTGGCAAATAAAATTGAAAGCTTCCCCTACACTGGAGAAATTTCAAATAGGCAAAGGCTATTATATTCACTAAATCCAACAAAATTGAGGGATAAGAGGCAACTTACAAGATTTGAGGAGAGAAGAGATTGAGTTTAGATCCAAATGTCCCCAAATTTTGAAGGAGTTCAACTCTAGATCAGTACCTTGCATTCCATGGTAACTCCAGTGCATGTAGTTTCCTCATTGGCTTTTTTCCTGTACAGAATGCACAAGTAATCAGGTCAATCTGCAAGAGAGAACTTTCATTTAATTCTTTAGCTTTTAAAACAGATTAGGACTCCAGGTGGGATTTTAAAAGAGGCAATAGTTAAAAATTAGCATATTTACCATAATAATTTTAAAGCAATTTACATCCATCTTACAGGTTACATACACACTAATGTCCATCCATGTGGACACATCACTGCACTAAAGAAAGAAAAACTGCATGTGTCTGAAGAGTAGTAGGCAGCTTTGATAGACAAGTGCTGCAAGGGCAGTGGGGCTACTTAATAAAAAGTAGCTAAAAAGACAAGCTGGTAGAAGCAGTTAGACTGTAGCACTGCGTGCTAGCACAGTTTGATCTTTTTCATTCTATTAGAGGTAAAAACCACAGCCCTCAAGAACCTAGAAATAGAGGCTGGAAAACAGATCCATGGCTTTGCTTTTTGCCTTCTTGAGAGAACTATGTTCTACTTTTACAAACAGAAATCCAGCAAGAAAAAGGAAGCTGAAAACACGTATTTGTTTTGATAAATTTATTCATAAGCTGAAATAGTACATTTAAAAAATGTTTTATTTAATTTAATGAAAAAGTATTCATCTTTTTCATAGGTGATAATTAATCATTATTCTGTCATAAACAGAAAAGAAAGATGTACTTATGTAGATTTAACTGAACATTGTGTTAATCACACTGCAGTGACTCAAAATACAAAACCAAAGCAGAGAAGTTTCTTATACTAAGTATTCCTTTTGCCTTAATACAGGAAAATACAGCCTTAATAAGAAAATACAGCCTTAACATTCCTGGAAGCCAACTCACAATCATATAAATAAACCTTCAATTCAGTTTTACCCAATCCATTTTGACTGAGTTTCACAGCCAGACAGAAGCTGATCAACTGTCATGATGACAGATTTAAATAATTTACACTTATGTTGAATACTAAGGCTTAAAAACTTCTCTGCATGTACAATTTCAGGAACTTGGGAGCAATCGTCCAAGTATCCCAGGCTTTAAGTTAGATAAAACTGTCTGTTGTTAAGTATATATCTTAGCAACAGATAAGGCACAGACCTTGAGCTCTACTCAGGCAAAACATCAGAATTAAAGTGGTGAGAAACAGCAGAGAAGGAGGGACACTGCCAGGGTGGGGAGTAGCTAACACATCTGTACATTTGCCCTCTCAGTAGGAAAAACATGCAGTTTACCTTTTCAAAAGAGCAGTAACCACACGTTTACCACCATATACATTGCTTTCTTCAAAGTGGCAGCCAAGACTTCCCACGAAGCAACTAAATCCAAGGCTAAGGATTACCAATCAAGTAAAACCTTCTACATATAACATTTCTACTTAAACATACTTAACACAGAAAATGTATGGGCTCAGATATACTACTGTAGGCAGTGTGAAGAAAAATAAAGTTTAGTCATAAAGATATTCCAGGTCCTCATACGCAAAGCTTAATTTTTTTTTTTTTATAAGATGTATTTTCCCACTTCTCTTCAATTACATGAATAGGAATTCTACATACCTTTCATAATGGAAAAGAGGCTGTGAAGGGCTTAAATACTGTACTTAAATGCCTTTGAGTGGGTACACTAGCATGGCTGATCCTATAGAAATCTATAAATTAATTTACAGGCCTTCAAGAGCCCAATAACGGCTCCAATTCAAGCAGTCATATGATTAATATCACCAATCCACTCCTAGATTTTATTTCCATCCTATTTAGGGAAAATATACAAGCCATCTGACCCAGTTCATTCTTGCTTGAAGCCTCCAGAGAATTATGCACAGATCTATGACATGAAAAAAACTAATTTAAAAAGAGATTAACATGCAAATCTGGTTTGAATTATTCACTTTATAGCATTTATATTTTTCAAAAAAAGTTGGGCAACACATAGGCTGTGTTTAGAAAAGGGCCTGTATGTCTGCCTTCGTGCATCTCAGAAACAACTACCGCAACATTTCCCATTTTCTTAAACTGAATGATGTATGAAAATCATACAAAAATTGTGGCAGATGGATTTTTCCCCAAAGGTAATGCCTCATTAAATAAAGGAAACAAGAGAAAAAAGAATTTGGGCTGAAGATCTCATTCTAGAAGTAGAATGGTGGTAGTTTGGCCTGGACACAACCCTAATGACTTCAGCAACTTCACCGTGTCCACTGCAGCCCAGTCACTTAAAGACAGTGGAAGAGACTGGCACTGGGTAGGAAGTATTCATTCAGTCAACATGTGCAATAAAAATGAGCACAAAGCCACAAAAAGAAAGTGGGAAAAGTGATTTTAAAAGAGTCCAAAATCATGGTCTCTATCAGCCTAAGTAAGTCTTGGTCTTTCTAAGATAGTCTACTTAGTCTGTATGAGACACTGAATGAATTGTAGTAAAATTAAGGTGCTTGGGGATAAAATATTACAGAGTGGATAAAACTATTATCAACTACAGCTGTGTGACTATTCTTTCAAAATTCTTATCCCTCCCCCAATATCTAACAGCAAAATGTCTAATTGAAATAAATAAATAAATAAATAAATACATACATACATTTGCTGGGGAACTGTTCTTCACCAATCTGTTGGTTGCCATCACTCTTTCTACATCTTCAGTCCTAAAGATGGTTTTGGACACCAAGACACCCAAATCCGATGTCTACTCCCACCCAAATCAGATAGAAAATCAAGTCTGTGTGTGTGTACGTATCTATATATATATTTATACCCACCCCCCACGTACCCCCAACGTATATATGTGTGTATATGCATATGTGCATATGCACATACATATGTGGCATATGTGTACATGTCTGTATATGTATACACACAGAAAATTTGCATGAGAGTATAGAGCAAGTAGAATTACCTGACAGGCTGAGGATGACAGTGCTGGATGATATTCTAGACACTGGATATATAAATTAAAATACTAGAAATCAAAAAGGAGCTCACTGATATTTTGTCCACTATTTCACCACCATTGACACAAATGTAGGAGAGAGCAGTCTCAGCCAACATCAGGCACAGTCCTGTTCTTGTTTCTTCGAGTTCTTTGCTCTCCGGACACTCAAGAGAGTAGCAACTTAACAGTGACTGCCTGGAACAGAACCAGGCAGTGAGAACCAGACTTTTGCTGAGATGGCCTTAACAATTTGAGCAAATGCTGTGTGAGTGTTGGTTGTGGTCTTCTCACTCTATACCTGAAAATCAGCAGCCTATGCGTATTACACCCTGAGAGCACAATACATTTGATTACTGAAACTGCAGAGCCTGACAAGATCCCAGAGCTGAGAATGGTGAATCTGACATAAGGATCACAAAATTGATGCCTGTCCCAAACCAGAATGTTTTTCAGAAAAAGTCACCTCCTTTGTTTCCTCAAGGACACAATTAAATCACCCTTCATTATCTGAAACCTAACCAAGTACTGCTCCCCCAAGCTGTGAAAATATAACAGAAGAGATGTTCTCATTGAAACTTAAAACCTAGGCTCAATGGGATAAAGAACCAGGAAAATAAAGATGGCACATAGCCCTAAACAGGCTTTGCCAGATAGAAAGCCACTACTAGCACATATTAGAGCTTGCATGAGTAGCTCAGATCAGGTGAAACTGAACCAAGGCAAGGCTAAGGAAAACATGCTGAGCAGTTCAGATCTACTTTGCTCAAGTGGTCTTGACCAAAGGTGCATCCACAGAGTTGGTTAAACTGGTTAACGACTGAGCTATGCGGTACTACTTTTGACTCAGGATGCCCACACAGTCTTAAGATGTCATTGTCCATAGATGCCACTGCCATTTCCAGTTGGCTAGAGGATCATAAACTAACGATCAGGCATCATGAGTAATTAGGATTGTGTTTGCATTGTACAGGAGCCAAGCTTAGCACACCCAGTACAACCAGTGAAAGGCTTCTCTAGAGCTGATCTGACTGCTCACAGAATATAAGGTAGCTACACAAAACTGGATCAAACCCCATTACTCATCTTCTTTCCAAGCTGTGCATCATACCAAAAGACTGAAGACTAAGTGGCATTTTCTGGAAAGAGTCAAACTTCAGATAGTCAAATTTCAAAATCTTTGTATTTTATTTTCTCTGTTAACTTCTAAATATAAGTATTAACATCAATTCAGTAAGATTTGCTGAAGTGAAAGAGAGTAAAGGTTTATTTTAAATCTATTTTGTGGCAGAGATAAAGTGGTAAATTTAGGATGGAATGTTTTCATAGAGACATTGGACTAGTGGAAAGGCAAGGGAGCATTGGGAGTGACCTTATCCTTGAAGCTGTGCTTTGGGAGCCTTGGAGCTGCAGAGCACAGCCTGGCAGTCCACAGAGGACCTGAGGAGGGCTCCATAGCAAGCTGCCAGGAAAAACAGGTAACTCCATGCCTGCCTCAGAGCACAAAGGGACTCGCTACATAGCTGTGAGCAATCCCTAAGGTATTAAATGTCTACCTGTGAGCAATTCCCCAGGTGCTAAATCCTTGTATTGGGCAACCTCGCATGTTTCTGACAGACCAAAGTGGCCTGAAAACAGAACTGAGACTCCAAGAATGAACAGTGCCACACACACAAAAAAAGTGTAGAGTTCTGATAAATGCCACTGCAGGCATGCAAATCCAAATAGATATTAATTACTCATTTTGTTAAGTTTAAGTGTATCTAGTGGAGACACAGCATTGTGAAATTAGGAATGATTAAGAATATAGGTTATTTCCAAAGATATGTCTGCCAATGGCCCACATGTTTTTCCTAAGTGTTTGTGTATATATATTAGCTGCATACATTTCCAAAATTATAATACCTACATTAAAATATTAATCACCTGAATAGACTTAAGCCACATACTCAGTAATTTATCTGCTAGAACAATTATACATCTAATACCTTTATTAGTGTAGTGAAAGGGGTTCCAAGTTAAAGGCTGAAACTCTTTATCTTTTCTGAAATATACAAAGCCAAAATGGAATGGCCTATTAATATTAAAGGACAGCTACTAGTAAAAGTCAGATAGTTCAAAGTTAAGTAGAATGATCTGTTGTCCCTAAGCACTGATACACATATTCCCAGTAACATCTAAGAACCTATCTGTTCTAACCTCCACTGAGCAGTATTGTTGCTAATTGAACATGGAGAGTGGGTTTGTTCCATCAGATGTGTTCATTTCTTCTAAGAACACCCTATGGAATATCAAATGTACTAAATATAGCTGTCAACATTAAAAGCCTGCAACTGGAAAGTGCTATTAAGAAGCTAAGTGTACTTCACTTGGCATTATAAAGCCAAAGCCCTCTTTAAAGATACATCATGTTATTAGAGACTATTCACGTTAATGCAAAAATCATCATTCTTAATATATTTTACAAGACATGTCTAGGGTACTTCCAGGCTCAAGAGTTCCTCAATTTCTCCCATTTACTGGTAATTATATAAATGAATCAATAGTGTTTCAAGGAGGACAAAGAGAGAACTGTAGCAAATCCATACACTCACTTTCCGCTGCACACCGGCTGTTTCCAGGTAAAGCTTCAAAAGCAGAAATGATACAACATCTGTAAATATCTGCCAACTTCTTTCACTATTGTATTTACCATTGCAGTGTCTAGGTAAATAAATTTTCAAAGTATTACAGGTTTTTTAAGAAACACTGAGAGATTCCTAGGAAAGCCTCTGCTCAGTAACTAGTAGAGGGTATTTGCCTTCCTCAATGCAAATACACAGGATTCATGGTGGGAAGGAAATAATGCAGAAATGGAAGCACAAGAGAATCTAGAAATAGCTAAGCCTGAGGAAAAGGCTAAAATCACAAGCACTGTCCCTATGGTATAAGCAAAAGTCTTGATTACTTTCAGAGGGTTCTTTGCTTCTACCTCTACAACTCCATCCAAATTAAAGCACTCCAGTGATACTGTTTGAGAGCAAAATTAAACATGTAGCTGGTACTTTGGTCTGTGTCAGAGAAGACTCACAAACATGGTGGAGGCTTTATTCATTTAAGAATACTGTAGTTAAGCACCCCTAGTAAATGTAATAACGTAGAATACTTCAGGCAAATTATATTCATTTACCACAACTCCTACTACATACCCCTCTGTTGGTCCTAAAACTGCAAGATTATTTTCAAAGACATATGATTTCTAGCAACATGTTGTTAAGCACAGCAAACATTTTGTGCATCTCCCTTAACTGACCCTTCCCTTTCGGTTTGTGGAAATTCGTATAATTTCAACCATTTTATTTCTACCCTACATAATGCAATGAGATCACTAGCTTATTCTAAAAGTAACTCCAATTAAACACAAAATGTGCTTCCAGAAAATCCACCCCCTTCAACAACTCTTTAATGAACAACAGGCAATCTTATCTTAGGTAACAGGATAGCTACTCAAATTAGAGAGTAAAATTAGCCCAGGTATAAAACAACATATAGATTGTGGTCAACAGTCTAAATTCAAGTACAGTCTGCACAAACCTGAGAAGTCTCAATTCTAACAAGCCAGATAGATAAATAAGTTACTAGATCACCTATTACAAATCAGTAACAAGAGTCTCTCAGAAAATAATATTTTCCACTCTATTTAAATTGGGTCAGTTTAAAATACCATGAGCACCAGAGAACACTAATGTCTTTTCTAGAGTTCAGAATACTGTTTGGCAGAGCACTAATAAAAAATTAACTAATTCTGGCCTTTACCATAGTAACAGAAACTTTCATGTTAATAATGTTAGGGTGGTCTAAAAGTGAAAACATACCCATAGCAAAACACAGTAAACTGACAGAAGGAAAACTAATTTGTTTCTCTAGATAAAGCCTGTGTAATATTCATGTCTGAAGTTAAACACCAATATTGTTCTTCTAACCAAGACTGATCCAAGAAAATCAAAATCATCATAATAAAGAATCAATGTGAAGGAAAGAACGAGCACTACAAAAGCATAAACTACCATCCAGAGAAGATTTCTCCGTTGTTTACTCTGCAAAGCGCACATTATGAGAGCCAAATCCCACAGGCCTTGTTTTTGTCAAAGTTCCTACCAAGTTCAGAAGCCATTTTGCCTACTTTTTGCTCATCCAGGAACAAGAAATGCAATCTTTTTGTGACACACAGCAGAACCCTCTTATGTAGCTCATAGTCTCTTCATTATTGCTAGCTGTCAGAGAGCAGTGACTTTTGTATGGCCGTGATTTTCCCATTGCAAGCACTCGCTGAGGAATAGTCAAACTCTGATTAGATATTACAAAACCTTCTCAGAAGGCTTTCTGAACCACAGCCAGTGGGATTCCCTGCAGCATTAAGGCCAGTCTTGCTCCCACTACGGTCTGTGGGACTTTTGCCAAGGATGTAAGTGGCATTATAACTGGTCTCCAACAGCAGATATTACCCATCACTCTCAAGACTTGATGAAGGACCTACCCACCTGCAAATATATAATAAATAAAGAGCTAATTGCATAATTAATTACAAAGGCTTTTAATCCACAATAGACAACACCATAGGTTTTAGGTAGCCCACATAAAGCAAACTATTCATTAGATCAGTATTTGCTTGATATCAGTTTACAGGGAGATTGCAGAGGGATTCATTCGAAAGACACATATTTTCAAGAACCAGAGAACACAACAGGAAGAAATAAAATAAAGTGAAATCAAAAGAATACCACCACAGCCTAGACCTACAGGCAGAAATAATTTCATACTGTGTACACAGCCTTCCAGCCAAGGTTTTTTTAACCATATATGCCTGATGGGCAGTGATTTTGAATAGTAAGTGCAGTGCTGCTACTAGACTTTTCTTTTTCCAAGGCACCAGGCGGAGATGTAGCAGTGTACACAAGTGGGGTGTAAAGTCAATGGGATAACATTTTCCTAATTATTTTCTGCTTGAGGTTTACATCACATACACAAAATGAGATCAGCCGGGACTTGCCTCTCTAACAAATCACTCAGACTTAAACATTGCTCAGATAAACAAAAGGGGGGGGGCAAGGCTGAGAAAAGGCAGAGAAGTGCTTCTTCAGTCACAGTTGCAAGGAACAAAAACCTGGAGGGGGAAAAAAGCTGTTGGACCGCCACCAAATCTCCCCCCACTAGAGACAAGAGCCCATCTGCTGAGCTCTGCAACTTAGCTTTAACTACCATTCAACTCGCGTCTCTGCAGAGATCAATCTACAGAGCTGGCAGATGGACCCCTGCTTCCCTGAGTCGCTGTGTTATTTGTTTAATAAATTTAATTAATATCCATACTGCACTGGATTGCTCCCAGAAAGGGGGCTGCCGCTCTCTCTTTCCCCGATAGCAACATGATGAGTGATTTCCCAGAAAAGACCAGATAACAGTACCCCCAGGCCATCGAAAAATTAAAAGTGCCATGTGCTTACATTACTTCGCATGTATTAATTTTTGCACTGCACTAATTTGTTCTTGAAGCCTATTTTAACTTTATAAAAGTATGGGATTTTGAGAAAGTCATAATTCATTTTGGTTTATATCAGTTACAAAATTAATTGGAAAGGAAAAAAGCATCAAATCTAATTGGATTTCCAAAAATTTTATCTATTTGCAAGAAAGAAACAAATTGTTAATGAGAGAGTCTCCTCAGGCAATATATATTGTCACAGTTTCTGCCAACAAGTTATAGGCATTCAGGGTCATGTTGGACATGCTTTCCTTTAATGCTTAGGAGCACACTTATTTTAACCAATAAAGACATATTCAGCCCACATAAAATAATTATTAAAAGTATGAAGGATGAAAGAAAATAAAACTACTAACAAATTTTTACAGCAAAAAGCACAACAAAACACATGCTATGATATTCCAGCAGCAAGAGGAAGCATAAAATATGCACAAGTGTTGGGAACAAAAATGTTGTCTTCAATATTAGCGTTTTATATTTCCTGCATTTAAAGTTTTTAGTTTTTCATCCTAAAAAATGAAACTGAGTCTTAATCAAGAAAATTATTTCAGTCAAGCCTATTTAACTCCTAAAGTTGTGTTAAATTGATACCTTCTCCTTGGACCCATTTCCTTATTAACTCACCTTATGGCTGGAATATTTCACCCTGGTGCTGATGAGCTCAGCTCCAACAGCAGGTGTCCTAGTGGACAGTCCAGGCTTGCCAATGTTATCTTCAGCATCTAACCTTTCCTAACACCTTTTTCCAGAAGTAGCTGTGGCAGGAAAGGTTAAGCACACCTAAACACTTGTCTCCACCTCTGGGGAGGGGAGGGTGAGAGGTACCCATCCCTCAGGTCAGCCAGCACACCTGCTCCTGGGACCAACTCTCTGGTCCATTCCATTTGAAGCCAGCCTTATTTATCCAAATAATGAGTTTCAGTATGAGGTCTTTGCTAGTTTAGGTGATTATGAATGAAGCAGGTTAAGCAACAATAAGACACAATTCTGCACACAAATCAAGAGAGGCATTTAACAGCTTTAGTTAACCACCGCTCTCTCCCCGGTCTCTTTCTGGTAGGCTATCCCCATACATTAACCTTCTCCACCACTGCTGCCATTTCTATAGTGAATGTCTGACTTTACCTTCAGAAAGCAACACAGCCAGAACAGTAGTGACCATGGGTGTTCTGTCACCATCAAAAACAGCAGTGAGAAAAGTCAGGAAATAAGGGCTGGTACACTTCAGTGGTGTCCAAAAAGCAATTGCCTTCTATCTCCAGGGTGACATTCACTTGTTGAGAGAGGATCCACGAAGGCAGCCCTGCATGGAAGGGGGAACAAGTGAAAATACCCACTAAACCCAGCTGAAGACCCTCTATGAACTCGGGCAATGCATTTGCAGCTCCTAGAGAAGTGGAGGCAGGGCCAGCCTCGGGACACAGAGCTAGGCAGTGTTCCCATCCACAACAAAAAAAGAGGTGTTAGAGAATTAGAGCTGCTCCAAGGGTAAGTTTGGGGAGTTCTTTTCCTTACAGACCTCACTGAGAGTTTCAAAGAGGTGTTTAATACAAAAATAACTTGTACAGCGCAAAAAAGGTTGGCACTAGTATTGATAGGGGGTTTTTTTGCAGCGCTGGGCCATCTGACTGAGTTCTGAAAGAAATTAAGTTTCCTCTTGAGTATAACATCTAACCAATCTTTTCTCTCATATCTCTAACTTTGTAAAAAAATTACAAAGTCAAGTGACAAGCAAATGACTGGCTACCAAATATTTACACAGCAGCTTTTATTCATTAACGATCCTGTAGTTTTTATAAAACTATTATTTATCAATCCTGTCCTGCAAGCAGGGAAGCTGAGATAGCAACTTGCCACAGTCACTCCCCTCCTCAAGGTCAGTGGTACAGCCAAGAGCAGAGCCCTCATTCACTCACTCATGCCCTGCAAAAGATCACAGTAAGTAGTTGGAGTCGTGAATATAGTGAAAATCAAAAATAAGGGAGGCTTTTTAATCAGAATCTGCATTTCAGATTTCATTTCAGAGATGGAAAGCAGGAAGTACTGCAGAGCAAGTCATCAATATGGTCTATTCTAGTAATTTCATGAACTTGAAAAACAGGTACTTTGTGTACACAGCATTGCATCGCCCAGAGTAACTGCCGCTCTTACACAGGGGCAGGTTTAATACCCCAAGGATTGGAAACCCTCCCTACAGCCACAAAGCAGTCATTGCACACTGTTAGTCAAAATTTCATGCACCACAGCCATGACTAGTGAAAGCCTGTGGAGTGAGGGCACAGTCTGTCCTTTGTACAGAAGACACCAGTGGCTTCTTTGCCAGGAAATGCTGGGAGGCTGCAGCCCCTGTCTATTAAGAGAGACATGCAATGGACTCCCCATTTCCCATAGGCTGTGAATGCCTCACCACTTGTGACTTGACTTCGAAGAGAAGTTTCCAGCTCTGTTTTTCACTGCCTTGGCAACCTCATTTCCTTACTATGATTCAGTTTTGTTTGCCAAAGGGAGGCTGGTCATTTGTTCTCTCATCATACTGAGCTGCCTTGATATGATTAACTTCTTTTTTTTAAGCCTCATTTCTCCCTCCATAACATTTTCTGTAAATTGTTATTTATCATCCTCTGATGAAAGCTGAAATGAAAAATGTACTGAATGATTTTAAATATTTTATTTCCCAAAATAAAATTAGAATAAGTTTTTAAACTCTGCAAGGAAAAGGGGAAGAAGAAAACTTTGTATTTGATGGAAAATTCCGATTGTGACCACATGACTGTTCTTTTGGGAGGGGTAGGATCCTTATGGAGAGGGATTTACATTTTTTTGGTTTTGTCAATGTGTCCCCGAAAACTATCAACAAATCAGCATTAAGGGTTTACTTGTAAAAAAAAAAATCAGAAGTTTCAGATGTCAGACCTTTCAGATGTCTGAAAAGGAAATTCATTTTAATGCAATATAAAGATCAATATTCTTTAAATGAGAATCATGCAGCTAGATCCAGGACAGATTTCTTGATCCAAATTTTGCCTACATTCGTAGCAGTACTAATTTTCACAACCTACCACATACTCATAATGGTATATGAGTTAATCAGACTACATCTGCCTAAATTTATTTTCAGGTTCTCAATGATATGTTATTAATTGAAAGACTAATTCATCTGACAGCCATTAAAGACACACAATAACATTATTCATATTCCCCTGTGAAGTTATGTGCATATAAAATATTGAAGTAAACACAGAAAAGCAGTCGCCTGTGTAACAGATATACTCTAAAACCCACATGAGCTGCTTATAAGACATTAAGACATAAATCTCTTTAACAGATTTATATGTGACCTTAGGTTTTTTCCCCCAACAAAAATTCAATGTGCTATTACATTCAGGAGTGCATAGTCCTTTCCAAGTTGTTTTCCTTTGCGAATCTCAAAACACTAAAATGACAAGAAAAGTAGGGTTACTATTAAAAAGGTGGAGCAAATGCTGAAAAGTGAAAGTGTAGCTAATGTGACTCTTCTATATAAAGCAAGCATGCAAGCCTGAAGCCTACCAGAAAACTTACATCAATATGCACTGCATTTTTCCTGTGAAAATTTGCCTTACATGAGCAAATGTAAGGCAAATTTGCCTTACATGAGCTATACAGACTAACAGGGAGGTATTATCCTCTTGGATTGTAATACACAAGCAAAAAGTTATTTGTAAAAGTAAATGGATAACACTCCTAACCTCCCCTCTCTCTTTTTCCAAATCAAACGCAAATTGAATTGATAATGCAGCTTCTAGAACAAAGAGAAAAGTACTTTTCTTTCAGTATACCCATGATGTTATGGTTTTTATGTTTTGTTGCTTAGTGGGCTTCATGTGTGTTTGTTGGCTTTTCAAGTATTTTTCTTTATTTTTACAATTTCCAAGTCAACAGAGGATTTCAAGTTAACTGTAATGTCATTCATCTGTTACTAAAACCTTATCTAAGTTTAATGATAAATTTCAGTCAAGTGAAGAAATGCTATCACTGCTTATCAGTTTACTGTATTAATGTATGTATTAAAAAACCCACTGCATGTCTGATTCCTGGGCAAAGTCAAGAAGATCATAAGAGGAGCTACTGCAAAGGCTCCAGGTCACAATGCACTTTAATAAAGAGAGGCAGAAATTGTGGGTCAGATTAGGGAGAAAACATGCAGCACTTCAGAACACAATCCAGCAGCCCTTTCCTTTGATCTCATTTTGAGCAGATCACCTGGAAGGTGTGTAAGAGCTGCCTCTCCTCAATCACCTGATGCTACCAGCTGCTAGAGGAAGAGGTGGTCCCATCATTACCATCTCTGAGTACATCTTTTATTTAGTTACTATTTTGGACAGCACTGCTAAACCAAGGAATATTTTCCAAAGGCTCACATAACACTTCCAATCTAAGGTCAATCGCCAATTCAAACAAAATAGCTAGTGGAAGGTCTTGCCAAGAAAAGGAAGCTCTGTCTATCCTCAGGGCAGGGAGGTATCACCAACATGAAAGGTTAGCAAAACATGAGTTTGAGATGGCAACTGAAGCTTCAAGCTGATCTCTCATCACACTATCAAAGATAGAGAATTAACTACTTTACCTAAAAAAGAAAAATAAAGGAGAGCTTCTAACACCCAGACACTGCAATTACAATATGATAACTGACAAACACAATGGGTATGCTTTGACAAGATGACAAATATATATTGATTGTTGTTTAAAATATCAGCTAGAAATTCTTTAGGTGTATCTTCCAGTGACAAACGGACTTTTAGAGATCAGAAATCATGGCAAAATTGATGAAATTGCTTTGTGTGGAGTCCAGCTGCTTAATTCTACCAAAATCAAAGGAAAACTAGCTAAAATTAAAAGCCTTAAAAGGCTGAAGAGGGTCCTTTGAGGTCATGCTCAAGCAACAAGGCATCTAAGGCTGACTTGGAATTCTGTTGCTTGGAGAGCTGCTAAGTGGGCACTTAATTACATGTTCAGAAGGGAACATATTACCTTAACTGCCTCAGTCACATAACAGGGGTGAGGAAACAAGCCAGTAAGAGCAATATTACTTTTCCTAGATGTTGTTGACCCCAGTTCTTTTTAAACTCGGATTCACTCCAAGTTAGACTCATCAATAAAGGGAGGAAAGAAGAGGTGAGAAAGAGAAGAAAAATCAATCCCATGTTCCAAAAGCTCCACACAGAGGCTGTAACTAGAAGTGAATAACCTGGAGCTTCTGAAATAGTCATTGACAGTTAATTTCTAGCACAGATATCAAGGAAAACTTTTGCTGAGGTCCAGTGAGTGGGCATTACACCACCTGGGAGACGAATCATCGTTTGTAGAACTCAAGTGCACTTAATAAGGATGAGCTCATTCTAATAATGCAATCTGACAGGCTGACGTTCCCTATTACTGACTTTTGAGGTCACTCAGTGAATTTCTACATAACTGGGTTTTCTCTTCCATGGTCTACTAATATACTGAACCACAAACTGAATTCTACTACTGAATTACACCAATGGTGCTAAGTGATCAAAAACTGTAGAAGAAGCTTCAGAAAGCACATGTTCCAAGACACAATTCTGTGGGAAAGCATCCTAATTCACAACTTTTATGAAGACAAGGGAGCATCAAAGTGCCCAAACAGAATACAAGATTCCCAAATTCTTTTCTGCCACAACCAGAAAAAGAACCCATGCAGCATTGTTGGTAGGCAAATATGATTCTGTGATATTATTTTGATTCATCCTCCTATCTGCAGATTATTCAAGCAGTTATGCTTCCAGAAGGCCTTCAATTAAACCTATATAACTATGCAAAACTTGTCATCATGATGCCAAGAAAATAATGCCCCACATTTTGGGCCTGAACATGACATCTGAATCTAACTCCAACAGTAGAGCAGCTCAGACATTTGGAAATCCAACTGCATTTCAGCTAAGCCTAAACTTTACTGAAGTATCTAAAAGAAGTTTAAAAATGCTGAGGTGTAACTACAGCTAATTGTTGCATGCCACTGTTGCTGAAAGAAAGAAGTAACACCTATACTTCAGTGAGTCAATCATGCAATGGAAGGAGAAAATATTCTTTGTGTGTGTAGGGGATGTATATTTTACATGCAGGAGAGAATGTCAACAGAAAGTCTAAAGGCCACCAGAGGTTTTTTTGCAGCTCTGTTGAGCAACTTACCCCACCATGTTTGGTGTGAATTAACACTATTCAAAAAATTTGAATCTAGTGCAAAAGATTTTCAGTCTGGGGCATTTCAGATTGCACAATTTTTGAAGTCAGTGACAAGTCATAATATTCCACATACACTTAAGAGCTCAAAGAGCACCATCACAACCCACTGTGTTAACTACAAAAAAATTGGTAATTTTATGTAAAGAAACTGATGCTTACAGTGGGTTTATTACAAACATTTTTTTATAAGTCAAGGTTTCTTTGTTCACAGTTCATGCTTGCAAGGACTCCTTCATCAGTTATTTAAGACTACAGCTCAAACAGAAGAAATACTGCAGAAGTAGCAGAACTGCCAATGAATTTCTACGTTGCCAACCAGGTAGTTATTACAGACTGCAAATCAACATGCCTCAACTTACCCTCTGCTGTAGTAAGATGTACATTCAGCCATGCTCCATTCTCCCTATTTATTTCTTTTTAAGAGGGAAACCTTGGTTTTTCTCCATCAGGTCCAGACTGAGTGAATAGTGGCTGTTCTTATGATTCAGAAACATCTATCTGGTCAGAAGTAGTTGAGACAGCTATGGTATTTTGTGTAAACCTTTGAAATACCAGCATGTGATAGTCTTCAGTCATACAAGGAACTAAAATGAATATTTTCTAGAGGAGAAAGACCCACCACCAACCTCTTCAGCAAATTCCCTGCCTTTCTGCTCTGAGTTTCCTTTCTTTTGGACAATGATATTGTGAAGACTGGAGCCTTGAAGGACTCCACAGCTTTCCCATGGGATATCTGGCCAAACAGTAACCTGAAGCTCAATATGACAACATGAATACTGTTGGTTTAAAAACATAATAATAGAAAGGGGCAGCTAAAACCGTAAGAAAACAGAATAAACCTTTTTGCAACAAAGCAGATATCATCACTCTTTTATTATTTGTAAGTGATACAGCATCAGGTAAACTGTTTCACACTGCCCAAAATTAATTTCACACTGAATAACCTGACTAAATGTTTCCTGTCAAAAACTAATTTTTGCAAAAGGCACTATGTGATCTACACCATTTTACTCAAACTTACAATAAAACAATATTATCATTCCTCGAAATGTAAGTTTTCCCATTTGAAATATTTACAGGTCATTACCGGGTGACCATTGAATACTTTATTTGGCAAGAACAAAGTAGTTGGATATCTTTTAAATGTTGGATGAAAACTAAACAATGGATTCCACTAATCTGAACAGTGACTGGGACAGAGGAGCAAAGTTAGCTTCAAAAAAAAAATCACTCTAAAGTCTCCAGTATTACTGTTTGGCACTCACATCACCATCACCCATATACCATCCATCATCCCATCTCCAGCTCACAACACTTCCATTCTAGAGAAAAAAACTGTAGTTTTATGCAACAAAGCTATACAAATCTTGTGTGTATTTGATAATATACTGCTATTATCAGGCAATAATTCCCTAAACTTGGACTACAACAAACAGACCAGGAAAAGTAGCACTAATCTTCATAAATTCAGCCTAGTTTTGTACAATCTGATGTTTTCTGAGCACTAAGCTTTTCTATTTGTGGAAGTGCCACAAATAATGAAGTGCATTTACTATTTACTCCAAGTTTCTATTTTCCCTTTAAACCAGAACACTTTCCTGATTTTAGTTGGTGGATGTATCCACTTTCATTCAACTGCTGATTCCTTCCTCGAGGTCCCATCTTCCTGACCACACTAGGACCCTGAATATAATTGTATAGGACCTGCTGTGCTCTGTAAGATGAACCAAAAAAAATATCCCAATGTACATCCCCAACAGGCAAAAGCAGTCAAAGAAATCCGGAGGTACCTGAAAAAAACGTGTAGGGATAGGCTGATATTTTCCCGTCACAGACATGGCCATTCTTGACACTGTATCTCTTTTAATGCATTTGCAGTGTTTTTCTCTCTGGAACCATTCCTCTCTTAGATTTAGGATAGCAGAATTTAGAAATAACTTGAAAGAATCCTAATAATTTAATAATCAAAGTTCACTTAAAGGTCAAGAAGCCTTCACTTTATTCTTAGGCCCTTATAAAATACAAAAAAGTTCCCATGCTTTCTTCAGCTTCCTCAGAAAACAGTATTTCTAAACCAAAGCTTTTCTAGCAGTCTCACATAACTTTGGTTCCAAGCACAGCATAAGATTTTCACTTTTAAAAGAAATGGGTTACAGGCTGACTCCTGCTTTAACAAGAACTTTCAACATTATAAACCCTGTGAGTGTGTGACAAATGTTCTAGAATGTGCATGAGTCACTTACTGGGAGAACTTAATATATTAATTATAAATATCTATTAACTTAATTGAAGGAAAGCCTTTTCTCCTCTTTGACTACCACTTCTACACTTGGTGGAGTGCATTTAAGAGACTCATCCTTAATAACTGGAGATCCCAAATATGCCTAGGACTCTGGTAATTTCAGACTAAGAGGATATGAAAGTTGTAAGTAGAAACCCTTTAAAGTCACCCAGTTTGATAGGTTTTGAGTACAATTTGAGACCCAATCATCTTCTGCAGATTGACTGCTGATAAATTACCACCTCTCTGAATAGCAAAGACTGCTGGCTTGTGAAGTTTATTTTTAACTGATAGTTAACTTTAACTTGCAGTTATATTTTAATTTATAGTTATTTAAAATTTAATTACCATCATGTCACTCAAAGCTTTGTACAGGTTTTCTTTTTTAAATGGTAGACATAAATCACTAAAATAAATTAAATGCCACTGACTGCTACATAGTTATACAGCAAATTAATGAAATCACTCAGGAGTACACAGGTAATATGGGCATAAATAATAGTGAATCCAACAAGTGGGGCAAATGTGCTATCAAACCTGTCATGCAGCCATGAGACCAGCTAGGTGGTACACCATGAAAGAAAGCTATCTATCTCCTTATTTTAAGTAGCAGCATCTACACCAACCTCAGTTATTAATCCACATCTTAGCAACTCTGCTGCACTTGCCGTGGCTCTTTTCTCCTAGTTTTTCAAGCAGGTCTTTTGATAGCCTGCCAGGTTTGTTCTATGTGATCTCTCTTTATGGCCTATTCCAATAAATTAAAAATCACCTTTGTACCTCCTGGACAGACACAGCTCTTCTGCAGCCATGGAGGTTACCATACTTCAAGGCTGAGTTTTGGAAAGCACACATTACTCTCTGAGGACTTCTTGAGGACTTTTCCTGGAGCTTACTCCCCTTTCTGGCTGCCGTTCCCAGCCCAAGCCTGTGTGAAACAACCTTTCTTTACAGGCATTCATTCACCCAACTCCACAATGCCACTATTTACATGCCAAACTAGCAGCTGTATCCTGAGAACTCTCAGAGTAACCCCAAAAGCCACAGTACACCGAGACTGTGATCCTGTAAAGCAAAATCCTTTCCTCCAAGTCTCTGCTGATCCAATTCACAAGCTATGTGAAAACATACTGAATTCCAAGAGTAATAAATTCCCAGAGGTGCTGGTTTCTGAATAAAATGTAATGCAGCCATTCTGTCCTCTTCTTGTGACCAAGGGTCTCTCTTTTGAAGCCCAGGGATATGAACTCTGATATCCTAACGCAGTCCTGAAATGGATATTGCAGCTAATTTCTGACTATGTAAATAGCCTGTACATTTTCAGGCTGATGGGATTTTTTTTTCCCCTACTAAAATTGTTATGTAGTCCTACTGCTCACTGTTAAACAGCTTCTGAGTTTCACTACTGAGGTGCTACATGTCAGGGGTGGATGAAGTGATCCTTTTATATCAATTAGCAATTACTGTAAAGTGCTTTGGGGTGAAATGCCACAAAGGATTAGAACTTCGAGGGAAGAATAAGCAGCAGGAGCACATGAACTCATAAATGGCATAGATCCTATTTTATGTAAATTGCCCTAGTAATAAAGAATGAGCAAAAGGTCAGATAAATACAGAAAATGACATATAAGCAGAGTAGTCTCTAAATAGAATATTTTTCCAAGCTTTCTCAAGTACCAGTGCGTCTCTAGGCCAATAGCTCCCTCATCTGAGCATCTGTAATATTCAGTAATACAATATTCTCCAGTTTTACCACCCTGTGAGTTAATTTCATTCCAGACCAACATAGTGTGAGCTCATAAAATCCATCAGAGGAGAATGAAAATCCCTCTCATATTTCGTAACTAAACAAAGCCAAAACTGAATAAACCTCTCTTCTCTTCCCAAGATGTGCACTAGGACTCCCTACACACATCTAATCCCAGGAAGATCACTATTCAAGGAACAATTTTACATATGAGTAATGAATCTAGACAGAATAAAGACAAAATCTAAACTACATATGAGGGCTGGAACACATCAATAAAGTAACATCATAATTCATAATACATATTTGAACAGCCTTCAATTCAAGATATTAAAGAAAACTCATATCCTATTTCTGCATTTTCATATCCTAACAAACAACCTTGCATTAGCTTTAAGAGACAAATTACAGTACTTTGTCCAAAACATATAAAAGGAAAATAAGAAAATTGATCATTGATAAAAATAATTAATTTGTTCCGCCACCAATACATCAGATCTACAGTTCATTAAATAGCAGCAAAAAGCTGAAGGGAAAAAACTTTTACTGTTCATACCTGGAATTTAAAAGCCATGGAAATCAAGAATCATCTGACTAAAACTTGACCAAGGAAAGCAGGAAAAAAAAATATACCTAACAAGGACACAGCAAGTCACATTCTTATCTTAGTAATGCATTCCATATTCTAAATAAAAATAATGTATCATATACAATTAGCAATATGACTTTTACAGCAGCAACAGTTCATGTAATAGCTCTTCTAGTTTGTGTTTATCCTAGTAAAACTTCTCACTTAACACCAAAAAATGACATATGAAGAACAAATTATACATAGTCCTTAGTGGAATATTTTAAAGTAGTCCCCAAGCATGCAACAAAAAACTTCATTAGTAGCATGCAAAAGACTTTTATTTTATTTAATTATTTACTAATGCTTTCTGAGATGCAATCACTACAGTTAACAAAATACCTACAAAATACCTCAAAATCTGGAAAATAAACTAATTTTCTCTCCATTTCTATGCAAAAAGGGACCCAATGCCATTTAGCCTGATTTTCAGGCAGTGCATATATACAATTTCTACATCATTAACTCGAAGTCCTATGTATCCAAATGTCTTGCAGTTCTGCTGGGTAAGCATTAGTTCATTCATGGTGTTAAAAATGCTACCTTTTATATATCAGATATTTTACTTGTTCGGTTATTAAATGCACAGATACTGCAGCTAAAAGAAAAAAGATAACCAGCATACAAAAAAGATCTTAAAACTCTTACTCCTGGGGATTCAAATTTACTCTTTCAAAATGTGTAGGTTCAAATTGATACCTAAAAATGCAATTATCTACTCGTGTTTATATTTATATTTTATAAATATTTATATTTAAATGTAATTCATAGATATACTTTTTATATATTACATTTTTATATTTTTAAATATATTGTATATTTATATATGATATATGGTATTTAATTCAACCTAACTATGAAATTGCAACACAGTCCTGCAATGTCCTGTATGGACGTGAAACAGGTATGAAAGCAAAGGCAGAAAGGGAAGAAAAAATCATAAATGAGAAAGAGCAATCTCTTGCTAAAGCAGAAAACTGTGAGTCAACAGATAAAAATTTCCCAATTCTTTCAGAGACTGACGATATTAGCACAAATTAGAAACTAGTCCTCCTATGAATTTTCTTAACTCTAAATCAATTGGTACTTCTCCCTGACCTCAGACATGCTTCATTTGTTAATATTTATAGGCATTCCTGTCTGGATATACCTGTGTAGATGGGGCAGCCACCGGATCTGGTGATAATGAAGCACTGAAGAAGCTTTCTACAGGCAATATTTCTCATTTTAAAACAAAAACCTGGAGCAGAAATCTCAAACACAGACCAATTTTTTTTTTCCTCAGTGGTTAACACTGGCTAGACCTAAAACTTGTTGAATGCCAAAGCAATGTTACCAAAGCATTACTACTCCATGGGATATTGGAAAGCATCTGTGCTAAATTGGAAGTTAGGTGTGACACACCATTCCCTGTCACCAGCATTGCTGCCCTGCTCTGTCCTCTACACCATCACCCAGCTTTTGTCTCCTGCAAATCTACTCAAAGCAGCAGGCAATGTGTTTTCCTGGGACAGAAGCCCAAGGAAGCCCTTCTGACAGATGGCCTGCGCAAAGGTTCTGTGTCCTCTTTCTCCATTGATTCTTAAAGTTTGAAATGTTCACACATTTTATGCAATCTCCAACAAAAAGAGCATGCCAAACCTCAATGAGTCATTGCTTAAGAAGCAAGGTGCACCAATTGAAAGCAAATTGCATTTTAAAAATATTCGTAATGCCTCCAGACTGCATTCTCTGCCCAGGTACAACTGAATAAAAAAAAATTAAGATATTTTTCAACACAAAGCTCACATAGAAGAGTATAAATAGCTCATCAGCATCACGTAATTCCTCCTTCAACTTCCTCTATGGATCTATGTTAATTATTATAAGTATTTAAATGTGTTAATCTTAGTTTGTATGCCAACCAGTAATTTATATTATTAAGTTATGAAGCCTTCGAATACACTTTTGAGTTTGCAAAAGCTTATTTAGACAAAATTGCTTTTGCTCACTTCCTAAAGTTCTGCTTTTGATAAAAAGTTAAACTGCTGTAAGAAAAGAAAGGAAATGCAGTCCAAAATATGACAGCATTTTATGAAAAAAATGCTGATTTATGATGTGGATTCTGTTAATTTCTGCAATTCTTAATAACCAATCCCACCTTTGAGTTACATATTTTCCATTAAATCTGTGGGAGCTCCTTAGCTGCAGCTGATATCAGCAGAACACCAGTAAAAATCCCGGATTCTGACTCCTTTCCTAACTGGCTGATTAAGGATAATACAAACGGTAAAACAAGCAAAGAGTTATACATGGAACAAACTAGGAAATTAAAGTCTGTACCACTGTTCAGGAAAACAATATAAAAAAAAGGCAGTAATTTTATTTACAGGAATGTTGCTCCATTATCTGAAGAGCAAAGAGACTCTTAAGTTTTCACATCACAGTTATATAATCAACCTTCAGAGGACCAAAAATCTGTACCACATACCACATAGTTGCTATGGCAATTCTTCTTTTATAAGGAAAAAAATAAGTGAACAACCAACACAGCCTCTGTGGTAAGCAAACAGCACACCTGTAGGCTTGGTAATTGGGGCTAGCATAACACGTCAGGCCACCAAAACCAGAGCTTGGCATTCCTCAAGTCTTCAGATACAGGTGCTCTTACCTCTGCTCCCGGACTCTGTTTAAGCCTTGTAAATCATTCCTAATAACCTATTCCAGGTGTGATCCCACCACATGCAGCATTTTGCAGAATTAACCCAAGCAACGCCCTGAGATTTGTCTTTCCAGATTAAAACCTTGTCCTTCTGTTATGTCACTGCACCCCACCTTCTGCTCTATCAAAGGCAGGCTAAAGCCTATCTCCTCCATTGCCAGCTTGCCTTTGTTACTGTTGGTACCCCCTGCCCTAAAGCCTTGCCATGCTGAAGCACAGTGCCCAGCTTCTGCCTTTATATCAAACAGCAGCGCACTGCATTGCAACTCCTTAGAAATATCCTCATTCATGGGCAGGGACACCAATTTCTTGACATTTCTCAGAGTATTATGGCTGGGTGTAGATTTTTGAGGTAGCAACTGTAGGCAACAGAGTCTTGGCACAGCAGTTTCACACCAAGTGCAGGCAACAGCTGCACCAGCACTCCCATTATGTCATCTGACCAAGAACTGCAGCAGCACTGACAAGGCATAAGTACAGCCAAAGTGCAACACCCCAACTATTTACTATTTCCCACCAACAAAGAAGTTGGAATAGTTGGAATTGCAAAAAAAAAAAAAAAAAAAAAAAAAGGGATGGAGATGGGGAAAGGTCTAAGACTGGGAAAAGCAGTAGAATAAGTCATGGAGCAGAGGCAAAGACAGAGCAACATCTTCATTTTCAGACACTCAGGGTGTTGTGGTGGTTTTACTTCAAACAACCAAACCTCAGAGAGTCACTTGCTCACTCCCCCCTTAGTGTGATGGGGAGAGAATTAAAAGAGTAAATGAGAAAACTGTTGAGATAAAAACAGTTTTATAGGTAAAGCAGAAGCCACACACACAAAAGCACAGTTAAACAAAGAACTCATTCGCCATTTCCCAGGGGCAGGCAGGTGTTCAACCATTCCCAGAAAACCAGGGCTCCATCACACATAAGGGTGACTTGGGAAGACAAATCCCATCACTCTGAATTTCTCCACACACACATTTCCTTCTTCTTTCTCTCACTTCATATACTGAGCATGAGGCCATAAGGTCTGGAATATCCCTGGGTTGGTTGGAGTCAGCTGTCCTAGCCGTGCCCCCTCCTAATTCCTTGTGCTCCCCCATCTCCTCGCTGGTGCAGGGAGTAAGAGGCAGAAAAGGCCTTGACTTTGTGTAAACTCTGCTCAGCAATACAAAAAATCCCCAGTATTATCAAAAGTACTTCCAACACCAATCCAAAGTACAGCCCCAAACCAGCCACTATGAAGAAAATTAACTCTATTCCAGCCAAGACCAGCACAGGTATATAGATCAAGACTCATCTTTGAATCAGACACACAACAAAAGCCTACACGACAGGAAAAGTTAAATCCAAAATAGAAAAATGTGGTGATATTTTTATATTTTCAGATGAGTCTAATGATTTTGTTTAAAAACCCAAAACTGAGAGTTTTCAAATATTCAAGACTGGCAGTACTGCCCCATTCACACATAGAACTGCTTCCTCATGATTGCCCAAGTGATACGTATCTCAGCAGAAAGACCAGATCCCAAACATCAGACTGAGCACCTTGCATGAGGCACTCACCTTTGAACCCATACACATCTTCATAAAGCAGTCCTAGGAAGCAGGATGGATCTTCTGCTGCAACTTGGCTCCAGCTTCAGCTTTACTTCTGTCACAGACTACTTGTACAACCACCTAAAAGTATCCACTGCACTTCTTCCTGCATCATCTCTTCAGCTATTACAACCCCAATTTGGTTAATGATAGCACTGGCACTAAATTCAACATGGGCACAAAAGCCTGCATGAAGTAAGGATGCACATCTCATCTAGTGAGTTCTTTCTGCCAAGATCCCAATGCTACATATCACACCCAGTGGAATCTAGATGCTCTTGGAATAGCTGTTCTGGCATTAGTTTCTGAAGCTATTGCACATACACACCAATAATGAAGAGGCAAAGTCCACAGTAATGCTGCCTGAAACTCTTTCAGGGCTCAAATTTGGAGCCAGGGGAATCAGCAGGAGGTAGTAGATCCCCAGCCACCTTCACTGAGAGACTGCTCAGAGTGTACTAAGTAGATACTCGAAACAATATGTGTGTGGTTACTTCTCTGATCATGGCTTCGTGTCTGCGGATCACACAGGTCCCTAGACTTTGCTAGAACTCTGTTTTTCATCTGTCCTGACTGGAAAATTGAGCTGGATTACGCCTTAGGACATCACAGAAAGTGAAACTCCAGAACATAGGGATTCTACTCTGCTTTCGTAAGTTCAATAGCAGCATGAAAAACAGCACAGCGAAGAAGAAACATCCCTTTGCAAGCACCACCTTCTTCAATTATTCTCAGTTCACAGGTCAGCAACTGAAGAGGATTTCAAAACTTATTGGGAAACTAGTTGGTATGATACATTGATTGATAGTAGACTTTTGCCCCTTGAACAGGACTCAATACCTGAAATTATTTCTAAAATATTAGAAATTTCAGGCAAACCAATCCCTATTTATGCAGTCAGCAAAACTGCCTGTTCTTCAGCCACATTAACAATGCCTGGGGAAGAATCACACTTGGGTATCTTCAAAGCAGTTCAGAAGCATGAGGAGAGCAGAGAAAGATTAGAAAAGTGTTTCTATCTCCCACAGATCACCCTAGCAATGGCTTTTAATTCCAACATTTATAAAATATTTATCTGTATCTTGAACTACATGCTTACATATAGAAATACATAACAGCACATAAATGTACACATGATGGTCCTGTAGATGTATATTTTATAAACAGAAGTTTGGCCTCAAAAGCTATTTATTCCTCTCAATATTCTCCCTCGGGATCCCTTTTGTCAGCTATTCCACTTACACTTTTTTTTCTTTTCCTGCATTCTGGACTGGTAAAGCTGGAAGGCAGCATAACAGGAAAAACATTAAAAATTCATTAGGAACATTCTAAGCATTTTAAAAATCCATCCCTTTTTTTAGGGGGGGAAAAAAAAAAAAAAAAACCAGAAAAAAGCACCCCAGTCTAGTTGATGCAGGGAAAAAGGGAGTGCAGGAGTTTAGTGTGCTTGGCGCTGCGGGCACCCGGAGGCACGGGAAGGTCCAGGCAGCGCCGTGGTGCCCAGCAGGGCTCATCAGCACGGCGAGCCCGGCGTACGAACGCGGCTGCTCCGCCCGAGGGTCGGAACGGATTTCTTTCAGAGACAGTCAAGCTGCATCTGTGTGGCACCGAGCGCAGCCCCAGTCAAGATGACCTGGTTTCCTTTTCGGTTTGCTCGATCACTGGGTGACATTCAGACAATGGCTGTCAGACATCCAGGCTCTCTCTCAACCTGCCAAGACATTTTCCTATCCACTCAGAATTTGGGGGAGGTCCGCTACCTGCTGCAGAGATTTCTCGTGTTTGCAGCTGATGTTTCTATCTCACAATTGAAAGTTACGATTTTAAAGCAGCGATTAAATTTTTTTGATAATTATTTTCCCTCCTTCCTAATATATTACTTCAGATTTTAAAGCCAAGAATATTTGGAAACAGTAATTCTTAATTTTTAAAGATTAGGACAAGAACAACCCAAACTTGTATATTTCTGTTTGGTTTTTTGGTTTGGTTGGGGTTTTTTGGTGGGGGTGCTTTTTTGGGGGGATGGTTTTGCTTGCTTGTTTAGGTTTTTATTTTAATTCTTGGATATATATACACATTTTTACCACCTTAGAGACGAACAGGGCTAAGGAAAAGAAACAAAGAGAATATCTAGTCAGATTTATAACTGTAAATTATACAGAGCATTAAATTTTCCTTTGTCCTTTTGCTGGTATTCACAGTGAAAAAAGTAATCTTTTTAATTTATACTGAAAATATCAAAAATAATCCAAAACACTATCTGAGAAAAATAATACTAAATTCAGAGAAGACAAGGTAACAACTCAGAAGTCTGGGGAATGAGAGACTAGACTGAATCAGTAACACAAGGAGTGGAAGAATCTCTTGGAAAATGGGAAAAATTGATGGGAAGCCTGGGGTGGAAAGATGCAAGCAGTAAAATTCTCTCCAAATTATCTGTAATATACAGGAGGGGGAGCTGAAATCTTTCACAGCAATTCTCATGTAGGTTGCAAAAACATGTGGAGGACCTTGTTCATGACCTGCCTTGAGTGTTGAAATGTTGCTACATGTTATGCAGATATATTTTGATGATGGGTAAAGCAATGCTATCACCTACTGCATATTAACTGCTCCCAGGAGACATCCCTCTCCTCATTTATAAACGAAATTACCCATTCTTCCTCAGTGCTATCAAAATGGTACTTGTTCCAAAATCTTCCACTTAACAAATCAATCACCCCAAAAACAGAGGCCATCAAGTTAGTGGCCATGTGTCTGTTATCACAATTCACAGTTAAAAGTTTTCTTTACAGAATCACAGAATAATTTAGGCTGAAAGGGGTCTCAAAAAGATACTTGGTCCAGTCCTCTGGCTTGTGCAGTCTAGTTTGGAGTCCTTCTTGGCACAGAAATCTTACATATTGTCCCTCCCTACATTCTAGTGAAAAGTCTTCTATTTTTTCAGGCATTTTATTCTGAGAAAGTGTTTCCTAAAATTCTTTAGGATCCTTCAGAATTTAATAAACTCCTATATGGTAAGAATAAAAGGTAATTTTACACTGTTTCACTAGTTTAACTAAAAATGTAGGAGTTTCTTAAAAATATATATATATATGTATATGTATACCTATACATATTTAGAGAGGGGAAACATCAACTTGTGAATAGAATATACATATCAGTACCTATTAGAGCTATCATGCTGCCCTGTTTTCAAATTATTAAAACTAATGATATTAAATGATGTCTCAAGCAGCATAATGATACCTTGTAAAAAACATCATTGTTTGATGCAAGATTCAAGTGAAAGGGAACAATAAACACCTAAAATTTACTCTTCACTTCATTTTCTCAAATTTATTTTGTTTCATTACAGTGGAGAAGTTATTAAGTCTGAATCACAAATATTTACAATTTTATATATTAAAAATTCAATCATAAAGCTCCACCAAGTGGAAATCCTTAAAACTACACTAAGCAAATTCATGAACAAAAATTCATGTTCTAATTACAACCAATGCTCACAAATCAAATTATATTCAATAAAAAACAAGTAGGCTAGCCATACCTATAGCTCATCATTTTTACCAGTGTACACTAGTCACATTATTGACTGGGGTTGGAGGGAATAATAACATCATCAAGATGTTTAGTTTTCCCTCTGGTTAGATCTGCTGCTTTGAAAACATTCATTTTGCTGTGTTCAGTGCAGACCGAAGTGATCTCTTAACACTGATTTGGTTTTCCAAAAAAGTCACCTTTCTGACTTGCTGAAGTTGCTTTGGGAAACCTTAATTTCCCCTTCTTAATAAGCAGTTTTGTTTATTTACACAAATTAACAGGCATTGCCATTTTAGGTAGCATAAGATTCTCGAACCAATGTAGTTTGTTAAATGGTTTGCTCTTTCTCACTATTGAAATATTCATCATCTGTGTAATTTTAACAACCTGATAAAAACTGTTAAAAGCATAGTTGTGCTGCCCAGCAGGTAGTGCCATTTTTAATGAAACCATAACTGCCATAAATAAATAATCAGCTCATAAAGTATTCAAGATGTACCTCAACTTCCATAAGAAAATTTGTTTTGGTATGGGATTGAAAAACATGCCACGACTATTCTCATCCAGTAAAAGGAATAAGAGAGAGATATTTCAAGCTAAAGTTCATTCTCAGAACATTTGAACTTGACTGTAAATCACAGAATAAGTGATTTTTTTACATACAGAATTCAGAGGGATCCAAACCCACTTGGTGTATTTGGTAACACAATGCCTCTCACACAGAAGAGCAGAAATGTGAACTGGTACCTTCCTTTTGAAGCAACTCCCTTCCTTCTGAATGCACCATGCCAGTATATCCGTGAGGACATTTAATACATGCCAGGAGACTGTTCTCCCAAGGCAATGTGGGTCACTGCCTGCATTCAGAGACCACTGCACAAAGATATCAGCATGGTAACTCAGCCATATTTTATACAGCAGAGAATCCAAAACCCACAGCCAGTTTGTGAAGGCCAAACACCATCATCCTGGAGTGTGTCTGTATTAACATTTCGTTCTGATCACATGAGGCCTTTGGAAGGGAATTGCAGCCACTCCATTTACTAATAAAGATATAGCTCTGGTTGTCTCAGTCCTTCAGCTCTGGTTTGGTTTTGCATTTCCTTGTTCTTAGTTCGTTTTCCAGCCCTTAGGTTCCCACAATCATAGATGTAGTGGAAAGAAATTAAATACTACTCCCTGACCATGAAGGGGAAATGCTTTCTACACTACCACTCACAAAGCAACATGTGAACCTTAAAATGGTGAGTAGTAGATGCTCCAATTAACTACAGGATAGACAGATAAACATCAGTGCAAAGCTAAATCATGACAAGATAGTCTGTGCACAGAGGACTAAAAAAGATAGCAGGGTAATTAACAATAACCAACACAGCTATGTGGAAAGTAGAGCTTGACAAACTTTTTAAAATACATGCTACAAACACAATTGATAAGGTAACGGGGCTGACACCAGCCATGGTCTGTAACAAATGGGACTGCACGACATTTTCTTTAAAGCATGGCATTTCTATAGTGACATTTGTCAGTCTACAAAAATTAATGAGGTTCACCACAAAGGCTGAAAACCAGTGAAGAGAGATCACAAAAAAATATGTTAATGTGGAATTATTTATGAGGGATATTTTCAGTAGTCTCAGAGACTTTGGGCCAGTGCTGCTATTTTTATCAATGACTGGAAAGAAAATAGATAGATATAATATCACTGGTAGCAAACTCTCTGTAACAGAAGTCATTGACTTGGGCCATATCAGTTACACAAGCCAGCTAATCCACTTGAATGCTAATATTATCAAATACAAATTAATGCCTAAGAACAAAAGATGCAGATCTCTTTCAAGACGGCAACCTCACCCACAGCCTAAAAAACACACAAATAATTACACTATTTGAATGTAATGATTAGTAAAAACCAGAAAATAAATTCCTAGAGCAAAACTTGTTCTATACAAACATCAAAAATCCTGAGGAGATACAGTGATGAGAGTGAATCAATGCAAAGCACTGAAATTACACCTTGTACAATGCAGCTTTAACAGATATTTAGCTAATAAAAACCCAGAAGAAGCTCCCAACAAGTTACCCACTGTGGGAAAGATGACTTCTGCCCATAAGCCTGGAAAGGCTCTAATCATTGTGCTGTTTCAGCTGGCAGTGAGGAAGAGAATTCATCAGAGATCAGCAGATATCTGCACAACGAAAAAGCTTCTAGTAAGCTGTAGACCCTTAATCCAAAACCAAAAGACCTAATCAGTATGCAATCTCCAAGAGACAAAGCTAGGAAAACTCTGACTAAAAGAGAAAAAAGACAGCAGCAGTAATTAATTATTAGCACCATATACTCAAGGTTCTTCTGCACCAGAAATATTTCTTTCAGAAACCAGCTTTTTTTCTAAATAGAGCTGCTATAGCTCAAGCAGGAATTACAAGTTCCATAATGATTTATTAATCAAAAATGCCTGTTCCAAGTAACACAGGTCAAGCCACTTGAACAGAAGGGTCCCACTGGTGTTTAAAAATCCAAACATCTATGACAGCACCCTGTTCAAGAACTGAATTTCTCACTTTTTAAACACACCTTTGTGCTATAAGCATTAGCAATACAGCAGCACCTTTGATGTGTTTTTCTAGGCTGATAATTGAAATTTCAGTTAAAATATGGTTTATTTATGCTCATTGATGCACTCAAAATAATTTTCAAAGAGCAAATGCATCAGGCTGAGTGAACAGAATAATGGCTCTGCATCCGTAGTGGTTTTGTACAGGTTCCTGTTATTCTTTTCACTCATTTGAATCAATCTGAGTCATTTCTGCTTACCTGAAAGGAATATTTTTTCCAAGCATTATACCCTGTTCTGTGGGAACATCTTCTCTTTATTTTGTTTCATGGGAATAGAGTGTTATGATCACAAATTAGCACTACGATCAAACAATAGCCTTCAAAGAAGCTGCAGTTGTTACATTCAAAACAGGAATTCTTTGTGGAGTGCAAGGTTTTAAAGCAAGTCTTTGTGACTGCCCTGGCCTTTTTTTTCAGCCTAATAAAATTTCTGACCATTAACAGTTCATGCAGTTGACGTGTATGCCAGTGGATGAAAAGATATCTTCTTACAGAGAGACTTACTAGTCAAGCACATGTCACCAGTGCTCCTCAAAACATTTTCAGCTTTGCCCAAGTGAAAGATTCGTGAAGGCCAAGCTGTTTGGAAGGCAGCATCACTTCTGTGGAATTCCTGAACTGCATTAATGTACAGAAGCCTTGTGTAATAAATAAATTGCTATTCTTTCCAGCACTTAAACTACCTTAATGCAGGATTCCAAATTTATCCCTTCCTCAGCTGTGCTTCTGTTTTGATTTGTTTATCCTGCCAGCAATCAAGGTGACCTGTACTTCCTGCCCACGTGGTATCAGACTGCCATTATTTTCTCTTTAACTGCATTAAGTGAAGCAAACCACAAGTTAAATACTCTTTTTTTTCATGTAATCATTTAGAATAATTGCAACAGAAAGTTATGCAGTTGTCTCATTACATGAATTATATCCTATTTCCTTTACCCTCTCAAGCTATCACCTACATTATGGTTATCCAACTGTTTTAGGAACATCAGAAGCATTTCAGGTAAATGAGGTTGTGGGCTGAGCTCCAATTTGACAGCAGCTGGTTTGTTGTTTCATGTAAATTCACAGGTGATTTTTCCAATCAGATAGAATGAAGGGCAATGCCCAGTTTATTATTGCTGTGCTCACACTGCAAAAGGCATTGTCAATAACCTTGCCAACCCCCTGTGGTTTTTCATTGGCAGTTAGCAAATGGCTAAGCATGACTGAACCTTGAGCACTGAGACATGCTGAGCACTTACCAGACATTTTGGAATTAAACATAATGTTATTTTTAAAAAGTCCCCGAACAGCATAACTCTAAAAATTTTATACAAACTAAGAACTGGAGAGAAAAAGAGAGTGAAAATTAGTCTACAGCAAGAAAGACAGTACCTTACAAACTACTCACCTTTTTCCAGTCAATTCAACTTCTGCAGAATGGAACTTTAGCAGAGAAATTCTTTTTTTTCTACCCTACCACATAGAATTTGGATATTTTAGGGAAAAACTTTACAATCAAGAAATGTAGGACATCTAAAGATCATGTTTAAAATCCAGCCCCAGTTTCCTAAGAAGGTCTGTTTCACGGAGCTATTGTAAACAAAGCCATTGAACCCATGAAAGAGAAGTGACTTTAGGAGTGCTCCAGTTGCACCTACTGAACTGTGTTTAGACTTTGTAGTTGACTCCAGGATTCCTGGCTGTGTGCTGCCCTCCTCCCAGCCAGCTAATCCCTGTCCCCCTCGCCCCATTATTCAGTGGGGTCTGTGCACAACGACCCCCCTGCCCTGGCAATCATCTCTGAGTGTTTACAAGAGGGCAAAACCCCTTCAATTCTCTTCCACAGGCCTTGAGGAGACAGGGATAGGCAACAGCTTCTTAATGTATTTCATTACATTCCTCATTAGACAAGGAAGTAATTCCACGGTTTTAAAATCAAATAATGTTTTTCATATATCTTTCACTTCCTCTCCCACTATCTCCGATACAGACTCTCAAGTTTATTATAAATCTGTCACTAAACAAAATACCCCATAGTATGTGAAGGCAAGATTCCTGAGCTCACTCCATGCAATAAGGCAAATATTTCCAGAAAAACTGAATAAAAGTTTGCTTCTGTCAGGTTAATGCAACATAGTAAATAAATTCCTTTATGCCAGCTACCAGCGAGGGTTGTGATTTTAGCTTATGGACACAGATTTCAGAAGACAAAAACAAGCAACAAGAGCAAATTGAAATATTCTTCAGGTGAATAACCTAGTAAATAACTCTACTCCAAGCATGAGACTGTCCCTTCGAGTCTAGATTTTTGAAAGCTTTGTTTATTCCACTTTGGATGTTCGGTCTTAGCCAAGTTATTCCTGATTTAATCTGATGAAAACATAAACTGAGCCCAGGACGTGAAGCAGGCAAGCAATTCTCTGTGTTCCACTCAGTGAATTTTATAGATGTTGCAATTCAAAAACATTTCATGTAAGAAAAGCCGAACAAACCCTTGCTGTTTGTCCATGCACCAAAGGGTTTAAGGAGCAGTGTACTCTGTACACGCGAGGTGTGAATGCCGTATCACATGCAGCTGTCCACCGTACAAGTAACCTACAAATAATGCTACAGACACTTGGCAAAATGCGTAACAAACTTGTTAGGTTTTCTTTATCTGTAAAGTCCAAGTCAGCTCATGTAACACAGTTTTTCTTCATCCAAAAAAGCTACATCATTGGAACACTTTTTGTGAGCAGGCTAATGGGAAGTGTACTTCAGGAGTAATCCTGGCTTTTAAAAGTCCCCCCTGAAAGAACACAACGAACCTGCTGTCTCTCTAGACAAGCCATAATACAATCTTGTGTGCTTTATATTTAAGTTCAGCACAATATTAAAAATATTTTGTTTCCCAGCAACTTTTTGAGGTATATTACTTGAATAAAGTGGCCGATCTGATTTTTCAGACATAATGTATCAAACAAAAATGTGTATTTTAAGCCTTTCCATCTCTCATGGTTTAACCCCAGACAGCAGCCAAGCTCCAGGCAGCCACTCGCTCACTTCCCCACCAGTGGGACTGGGGAGAGAATGGGAAGAATGAAAGGTAGAAAACTCATGGGCTAAGGACAGTTTAATAGGGAAAGGAAAAGACATACCCACAAAAAAAGTAAAACAAGGAATTAATTCCCTGCTTCCCAAGGGCAGGCAGGAGTTCAGCCATCCCCAGGAGAGCAGGGTCCCCTCACAGGTAAAGATGACTTGGGAAGATAAACACCATCACCCCAAATATCCCCCTTTTCCTCCTTCTTCCCTCTTCTACACTGAATGTGACATCACATGGTCTGGAACACCATGGTCATTTGGGGTCACCTGTCCTGGCCGTGTCTCCTCCCGCCCTCCCAGGCACCCCCAACTCCCTCACCAGCGTGGCTTTTCAAAAAGCAGAGAAGGCCTTGGCTCTGCGCAAGCCCTGCTCAGCAATAACAGAAACACCTCTGTGTTATCAACCCTGTGTTCAGCACAAATCCAAACACAGCCCCAAACCAGCCACTGCAAAGAAAATTTACTCCAGGTGAAACCCCCTCCCCAAAATTCCCCTTATCAGTTCATACTTTTGAAAATCTGATGGAAACACAAGTTTCTGCTACTTGCAGAACGTACAACATCCATAGTAAGTTAAGGAAAAGTTTATAGGTTCAAGGAATTCCAGTCACAAAAATACTGGTGTTTGTACTGCTGGCTTTTAAAGCAAAATGTCTGCCCTTTCACATTCAAAAGCCAACGTTGTTATTAAAAACAAACAAACAAAATTAAACAACAAAAAGTTGATCAGTCTCTTTCTAAAGAAAAATAAACAGTATAAATAAATAATTGAATATATCTTTAGTAAAATCTGCTTTTGTCTGAGGACTTTCAAGGTCCAATCCAAATTCTCAAAGTCTGAAATTCTTTGATTTACACATAAATTGCATCAGGCTCTCAACTATTTATTTTATTAAACTTGTATGATCAAAAGGATTAGCTGCAATGGCAACCTAAAGTTACACTTAGGTCTTGTACCAGGTTATACCAGTACAGAGCTTCATTTCAGTTTTCATTTTTTCTTAAATGTCACTCCACAGCATTCAGATTCCAAACTGACCTTTATCTTTACACTAATAGCTTTTCTTATCAACAGCAAAATCACTACATCTTCCACACAGCTGATCTGTCACTGGAATAATCCTCCGTTTGGAATAATCCTTTACCCTAACATTTGGTGCTGACTATTAATAAATTAAGAACTAACAGCCAAATAATTACCCTTTCACCTAGGAAAACACTGGTGGCCACCACAGAACGCTCCCTCAGTGACACAGTGTTGTGCTCTGTGTAATTGATGCAAATGCATGAGGGGATACTGGTATGTTCCCAGCACTGGCTGTCACTTCCACACACTCACTATTTGTCTCCATAGGATGGCAGAGGCAATAGCCTACTGCCAGGATTTCTTTGTTTGTTTATTAGAAACAACTCTACTTTAATGGCAAACTACTTCTTTAGTGTGACAAGATAAATCTTTTTCTCTTTTTTCTTTTCCCAAAGGCTACATATACGGGTGCTGCATAACTTTATCTTACATTTAATTTCCAGATAAATTTGAACCTTTCCACAAAAGCCAAAAAATATTTATTTCCAGCTTGGATATATAACCTGTATGACTGAAAATTGGCAAATCTTCCTTGTCTGTTAGTAGCAAATGCATCGTAAATTATGGTGCATAGAAAAATTCAGCATTTCACCTTGCATAAGCATATTATTCATAGAATACTGCAGATGAGGGAGCAGAGATCTCTTTCCTCCACTACCAATAAATTAACCTCCAACTTTGTTTTATACATCTGCCAGCACAGTGGTGAACTGAGGTGTTGCAGGCGCCATTGTGATGGACTAAGGAAATGCTAAGGTCTGGTGCTTTACCTCATCAATCTGGAACCCGAATGGAGCTTTCCCTGAAGGTTGCCTCCAAACACATTCCTGAGGAGCACTGACTGGTGACCAGAGCGTCTGGCTGGAAAAAACAAGTTCTGCAGCATAGAAACAGTGTTAACAGCTCTTCACCAAGACATGTTACCTCTTTAAGGATATCTTTTCACCAGTACTCAGTAAGGGGCTGACCTCTCCTTGAAGCAGATAAAATAGTCTGAAAGCAACGCTTGGGATTTCTTCTCTTTTCTAATTAACAGTGTGGTATTTTCACATGGCACATTTTCTCATTTCCCTCCCCCTCATTTTTTGGATTCTTATCAAAGTTACAGACTAGACACAGGATAACGCAACCACTGACTCTGCTTGCCCACTTTCTTAATGTATGCCGTAGAAAGTGCCATGAAAGGATATTCCTTCCACAGCATTTAAGGCACCATATGGAGCTACCTTGCACACATGGATTTTATTCTCAGCCTGTTCAGTGACCCTAGGGAATACCTTCCTGCTTCATTTTCTTTTTCCACAGCCTAGAAATGACAACACTTGCTTTTCTTTTTTCTTTCTCTTTTTTTTTTTTTTTTTTGTAAAACTACGATTTCTAGTAAGAAAAGAAGATGTTAAAGAGGACAGTATAAATGTCACTATAAGGAATTCTTTCACCAACAAAAAGATTTAGCTGAGTTCTATCTACAACAGAGGCTAATAATAACAAACATTATTTACAAAGGATAAATTAAACTATATAAACTGTCACTGAATTATCTAATTGGCATTTTCTCTCTCCCAAATGCACTCCAGATTAAGTATGTATTCATAACGTCTCTTAAGTCTTTAAACTATTTATAACTCCCCTAAACACTGAAATAATGTATTTACATCAGGATTAATCATCACTATAATTTAATTATCGTTTGACAAGAATTGATTTGGCAGAACTTTTTCCCTTAAAAATAGGAAATGGCCATAAACCAGGGGAATGACCATAAACTAAATACACTGTTTTTTCTTTCCATCTGCTTCTGGTAAGATGCATTCTTCAACTGCTAATTCAGTCAAGATCTCAGCTTCATTTATCCAGTTAATTAGAGTCAGATGCTGACAACATCAAGATGATAAATCAAATCTGGGTATGCAGGCAAAAAGAAAGCTGCTGCTAACACCAATGTACATGTTTTGATTTCTTACAGACCTACATATGAAAAGAGGATAAACCAGTATCACACTAGGAGCAGAATTACAGTTATATCCCATAAAAGATGTGTCTAAAAGTGAGGTACTAAAGCACTAACCTTGTAAAAACTTGGACTCAACAGCCAGATCTAGAACCTCACACTACTGCCAAGCTACAGAAGAAACTGAAGTGGCGTGTCCCACTTTTAGGGCACTGGCTCTAGCTACTGTGCTTGCTATAAGAAGTTGTTTGCCATCTCCTTCACTTATGTTTCAAAAATCAGTGGTGTTGACCCCTGTATTTTTTGGAGAGCCTGACCACCCAACCACTCACCAGGAGCTCCCAGAGCACACCAGTCAGATCCTCCCCTGGGATCCAGTCACTCTGAAATGCCCCAGACTAGCAAAGAGAGGGCAGCTTGTGGCACACAGAAATACAAAATTCTAGCATCTGCAGAATTTAAGGCATCAAAAGGTGTATGCAGTCTGGACTATAACTGGACTAAAGTAGTACATGTGCTGGGATTTACAATTTTGTTCTTGAGAATCCACAGGCATTTATACCTTTTCAGAGAGCAACAAAGATACGTAAATGAGCCCATCTAATCTCCTTTTTGTGCTTTTTTCTGTTTACTCTGAGGGATCACATCTGTGTCACTGACAGACAAAGGCAATCAAATTAATGCTGACTTAGAAACTACAGAGGGAGAACATGCCACTAGAGCAGCTCCTTCTACATTCTATGTTCATGTGTAGATGGATCAAGAACTCTGGACAGATTGAGAATATGCCACAATACTAAGAAAACTTCAAAATTAAAAGAAAAGCTGTTGTAGCATATTATTTTCTCCCTACAAAACATAAAGCAAACAAACCAACCCTTAGCTCTAAAGCAGTGAAAAAATTATCTCAAGAGCATAAAGAGTAAAAGGACCCTTGGGGCTTCTATTGAAACCATACAACAATGTTGAGTATCAGTTCTACAATGATCTATATGCACAAAGCATACACGTTGTTAAAGGATATATAGACTCCAGGGTCACTAAGTTCAGCCCCAAACTACCAAAGTGCTTTCCCATGTCTTTGGTAATATTCCATAAGAAAGCCCATATTTCTCTCCCACTGCTTTAGAAATAGTTCTACTCTAACTAACTGACTAACTACAACCCATAGGCAATCAAAAGCTCTTTTTCAAAATTCTTTTTCAGGTAGCAAAGTATTCATTTCAATCCCTAAACTTGACAAAAACTCCTCTGCCCATGAAAACCTGCGCTATACTACGACATTCCTCAACTCCCATTCCCAATGTATCCTTTCTCAAGGTCTCGCAACATTGCTACATTTCAAGTCACAGAGTATGGCCTCGACATTATTATCTGACCTGAGTGCCAGTGATTTTCATTTTACAGACTAACAGCCCTCCATCAGGAGCTGAATTCTGGTTCTCAGAATCAACATTTTTGTCTTTTGAGCATCTAATTTTTAAAGCAGAAGTGTTAGCTACTCACCCAACTACAGAGCAATTCCAAGTGTTATAATTCACAGGATCAGGAAGTTCACAGCAAAAGGTTATAAGATCTTTTTAACTGTATGTGGGTAACTTAAAAAGATAATGTTGGATACCTGAAGAAAAATAATAAGTTTATCCAAAGCTAACCTGCCTGGAAACAGCTGAAGAGGCAAAAAGCAGACTTACACAGGAAATTGTGTTTGCGTTCTAAATGCCCCAATTCCACAGGAAATTGTGTTTGCTTTCTAAATGCCCCAATTCCACACCGATGCCATGTGGCACTCCTCTCCCACCTTTCTCTGGATTCCTGTTGACAGCAATTCACCACCTCTACTTAAAGAAACTTTAACAATCTCAGACAGAAACATCTTGGTAATAGCAATGACAAACTCGCCATTCGTTCTGGCAGGTACCACAGACATCTGTTTTTCAGGTGCAGGACCTGAATATCTCAAGCAAGAGAATCAAAACAGCAACCGAGGTGAGGAATATGAGAGCAGGACAGGCAGGCATTGTTATCCTGGGAAATGGCCACACTGGATCCAGGCAGTAAGACAACCAAAGACCAATCTCCCTGAAGGAAAAACTTTTGTTACTGGTATACTACACCACAAAAAATACTGAGCTTTGGAAAGAGTGGAAATAAACACATCTTTGGGAACCACTCTTCCTCTCCTGAAAACTTGTCTGAACATTGCAGAAGGAGCATGCCCTCCCGCACTGTGAGCTAATGGGGTGTTCTGAACTCTCAGGTGAGACACAGCTTATGGACAGGTCACACATAAATAATTGCAATTCTATCCTGAGGCCCATCATCACCCCAATTTTCAAGGCAATATGCCACAAAGCATTAATATAAACTGGTACTGTAAACAGACAGTCCAGACTGGTCCTTGGCACATTGCTCGATTTCACTCCATTGGTTATGCACAGACCTTGACCCAGGTTAAGCTTACACAGAACTTACATGGAATCCTTGTTTTCAAAACCTTAATGTTTCCAGGCTTTGGTAGGGAACAAACATCTCAAACTAGCTTTTTCTTTCAATTTCAGCAAATATCTTAAATTATTTATCCTCAGCCTGTCCTTAGCATTAAATCACAATGAATGTTTTCACCAATGACCTCAAGTTTGTTACAGCATGTGTGATCTACAAGTATCATCTTTAAGGATTTGATCTGCACAGATACAGCAAAACTGTCCCACAATTAAAGTAAATAAATGTGAAGCAAACTTGACCTGACTACATGAGTTACACCCACCAAGATGAGGGAAAAAGGATAACCCCATTAAAAACTCTTCTTGCTGCAGCTGTTTCTCTTGTCTTGGGTATTGCTACTAAAGTGAATTATCAGTTTGATGCCTTCTGGGTTCTATTCTTATTCTTGCATAAGGATTTTTACACATTGATACATCTGTTTTTCTCCAAATGGGAAGTGTTTTTATAAACACTGCTCACATATACACAATCTCAGTCTGAATATTGAACCTCTTAAGTATATATAAATATTTTACTTTTTATAAAAACATCCAAAATTTCTAGTCATTTACTTCAAAAGTCTCACTCTTCCTTAAACTAAAATCTTTTTTTCCATAGTATTTGACAATTCACTCAGACTTCAAAATTTATACAAACTGTGTATCAGTTTTTACCAGAGTATCAACATAAGCTATGAAACAACATTCATTCCAAGCCAGCAAATGATCTCATTTCATACGCACGTTCTCTATCTGAGTCCAAGTCCCTACAAGGCGAGCACACAATGCAATTTCCTGCAAAAGAAAACCACTGAAATTAGTCAGGGTGACAAGAAACTCAGATTAGACTCAGCAAAAGGTTCACAAAGACTTAGCCAAATTGGCTGGTTTTGACTTTTAACAACACCTAAAATCATGTTTGAGCCACTCCAGTTGAAGCAAACCCTTGTTGCTGTTCCAGACTGATTCCCTGCCACAGTACCATGAACCAGGAGGCAACAACTGACCTGAAATAACAAGTCCTTACTGAGGTGTTACATATAAAAAGACATTTATGTAGGTAATTAGCAATGTCCACAAACAACTCTCTGCTGTAATCATAATTCTCAAAAAAATTATGTTAATAATTTTTCAATTATGTTTAAAAACTTAAAACTTCATGCTCACTAAACATAACAATAGTGTTTCAAAAATGATGATACAAATGATTCATCAAAGGATGGAATGGAAGCACAAATGACAAAATGATCCCTGCAAACCAAAATATATTCTCCACATGAAAGAGGTCGAGGTAAGACATGGCTCACATATATTTTAGTTCTCGCCGGGAAATAAACCTAAAAACCATGGAAGAAGGGTCACAGCAGACGTATCAATATAATGTTAGTATTTAAATATGCTTTGGAAAATCCATATGTAAATGTATTTCACTGCAAATGAACTAAAGCAGAATTTTGAGAAATGTGAAAACAATCTATTTGTGGCTACTGTACTGTAGATTTTAACCTAATGGAGACAAGTTAGAAACACCTACAGCCCCACTGAAAACAAGTTGAACTCGCAGTTCACTGCATTTTGGTTTTGTGTCCATATTTGTTAGCCTACAGTACAGTCAGAGTTTAATTAACAGAATGCTTTCACATCATCAAATAGTTTCATTAGGCAAGCACAAAGCATATCCAATCACCTTCTGAGAGACTGACAGAATACAATTAGGAAGGTTTAGTTTGCAAAAGTTCTATTAATGCATGTTACTTTTTTGGGGCAGGAAAATGACCAAATATGAATTTAAAGACATTTTCTCTTTTTATTTATAATTGCAGTCTAGTCTTTTCTGGTCTTACACTTTGCCTTCTCGTCATTTAAAATGTAATGAAAGTGATCTAACTTGTACTGCCCAGCACTGGGAAGAGGAGAAATCATCAAATTCTGGAATCCTTGAAAGCAGTGTTTCCACAGTTTGAGACTTTCGCAGGGATCTGAGGCAGAAGATGTGCAATGTTTCAACTCCAACCAACCTAATTTTAGGAGGCTTGCTTTATTTTCTTATACTTTGGTTGCTTTTCCAAGTGAACACAAGAGGGCACAGCTCATGTGCAATCTCAGGCTGTGTTTGTATCCAGTATATACCAAGTTAAAATCAGTTCTTCCTACATGCAAAGAGGCCCCCTGTGGAAAGCTCACATGCAAAAATAAGGCAAAGACAGGAAGACTGACATACAAATAATTTCAGGTACTATATGAAAACTGAAATGCTGTAAGTGAAATAACATAAGATTTCCATATGATAAAGGTAAATCAGGACCTCAAAAGCAATGTGTAGCATGCACAAGTTAAAGTATCCATTTCAGGAAATCTGACCCTGATTCAACTAACATCTGAAGATTCTGAATATAAAGCATCCTGGAAAAGGAAATACAGAATGACTCAGGAAATGGATCAGTCCGATAAGGGTGGGGAAACAAAATGAGAATATAGGATTCTTCCCTACACTAATCCCTTGAGACCAAGCTTATCAGTCTATTTTTGACACAGTGATTATTAAAAAAAATCAGAGGTTGGAAGACTTACTAGTTTCTGTACTCTACAATAGTTAATCAGGTGTTCCACTTAAATAGAGCATTTGTGCTCTAAGATAATCCAAAGCACCTTTAAAATTTAGTTATAAAAACCATCTGATAGTCAATAACAGAACAAGCCTCTGTTAAGTTTAAGAGAAAAAAAATTAATTCTGTAGGGCTGGTAAGATTACATGTATTCAAAAACTCTGTACAAGCCCCAGGAAGCTAGACAAAGTCAGGGCTGATAAGAAACGCTGTTGAGAGCTGACTTAATTCTGCTACTGCAGCTTCCAATCACAGCTCAAGCACCTTCTACAAACATCTTCTCCCAGTGCAGAATTGGACAGGTAAAACCCACCAGGTTCTAGGCCATATCCTCACCCCTCTGTGAAGAGCCTGGACTAAGGAAAAAGCACCACACTGCATATAAGGCCACAGAAGTTTCCATTCATCCATGGACAAATCTCCCAGTGGCATGGTGGCAGCACCCGTGTGCATCACCCTGTTCTTAAAAGAGGAGCAGTGATACTCCCAGCAGGAAGGCTGGTCCCTTTTACCAAGTTTGCCAGTGCACCTTTTGCCATATTACATTCATCCCTCCTGCCTTCAGAGGAGCCAAGCCCATCCATTCACCTGCCCAAAGAAGAATGGTGCTCTTACAGCACATGATAATGTTAGTAATAAATCACAGAATCATTTAGGCTGAAAAAGACCTCTAAGAACATAGAGTCCAACTGCAACCCAGCACTGCCAAGTCCACTACTAAACCATGTCTCCAGATGCCACATATAAACATCCAAGGAACTCCTGCTTTTTGCACCTATTGACAGTTCATGTAAGCAGTGAACTGCTTTGTCTTCTTGGTTTAAAAGCACCTGTCTTCATGGGGAAAGTAAAGCCTAAGGAAATTTACTGTGCGGTCTGGATGAGAAAGATGCAGTCTGAAAAGCGGCTCACAAGGAACATGCAAATGAAAATAGGAGCTGACAGCAACTGTGCAGAAGAAATCTTCTCTAAAAAAGACTAACATACAGGCGTGATTGGGGTATAGGTTCAGTACACATGCTGTACTTTCTAGGATACGTCACCAATCTGAAAACACCTTTGGCCATAGGATTTAAAACCTTTTTTACGCTGTTGATCTTAGCATAATGTTTTTCCCTGAATAAGTACTTTACTTTTGCTATTAAAATTTCAAAAAGCAGGAAATGGCCTGGAAACACACTCCTGTTGTGACGTTATAGTCAATGAGACATCAGAGAGTGTGGTTCAATTTACAACAGGACTTTAACATGGCAATGATCAGCACCAAAATGCTTTGCTGCAGGTACAGGTCTGAAACTCCACCTTCCTCCTAGGTGACACTCTTCCTCACATCCCAAAACCCAATCCTAGGTTTCAGATGCCTAAGTTGTCTTGTTGGATATAGATGAGTGGCTCGCTTTTCCTTGAAAGTAAGCCAAGTGGAAACAACACACTTTATCTATGAGTAATCAGAGCATCCAAAACACAAGAAATCCAAAAGTAAAAACTCCTCAGTGAAAAAAAAATTCAAAAACATCTTCCACCTTCCATAAAAATGCCCTAACCACTGGGCTGCAGACAGCAGCACAGTGAAGGAATCTGTCACCTCTCCTAGGGCAGCACATCACTGGACACACACAGCTTCTGATCACCTGAAACAAAAACTAGTATTTTCTCCTCCATATTGTTTATACCAGCAAGTTTATTATGTCTGTTTGTCCTCAGTATAAAAACATAACTGGAAAATGAAATGGTCCTCCAGCTCAGGTAAAAATGACAAGCAGCAGTTCTATTATGTCCAAAGTTGAGTGCAAAAAGTGAGCAAGTTCAGGGAAAGAGGACAGGAAATAGAGAGGAAAGAATAAACACATGAAAGAACAGACTGCTTCTTCCTATTGTCAGTTGTAGTGTATAATTTTAAGCAAAATTAAACCCATTTCAAAAATTGCAGCCCAAGACAATATGAGGCACATCTATTTGCTTTTGCTTACTTCAATAACATGATATAAATTTGTCACAGAAGCGGAATGAAATTTTAACTCTTTTCGGAAGGAACCGTTTCAAAAGCAGTAACAGGCTTTAAAAGAAAGCAAAGATCGCTTCAGTCGACATTAGTTTCTGGCTCTGTTCTCTGAAATGCTATATGTTATCATGCACATGTTTGTTTTTATCTGTCACTGTGGTTTATTGTTAAGGAAGTGTAGTATCAGCTGTCTCTTTGTCTGCCATCAAAGCTACTTCGTTAAAGTTAATAGTGTTTGACTTCCAGAGGATCTTTTACCAAGGTAACACAAAAAAACTTCAGCTCATCATTATTTTTACAGCAGTAAAGACACCAAATGGATGCAGTATCTCCTTTACCTTTTAAAAAGGAAATCCACTGCATGGATTTGTTGAAAGTATTTAATAATTCTATTTGTCACTTGCCAAATTACTTGAGCTGTGAGGAATCAAAATGTTAACTACACACCATCAGATTTCAGAACATGCTCTATTGACGAGTATCTGCCTTGGTTGGTGGAAAAGTACTGTTCAAAGGATCCCCTGCACCTGTGTGCACTGCTTTCTGCCCAGCATTACTCCTTAAAGGTTTTAACTACTTGTGTTACTGTCATGAAACATTCAGCAGTGCCCTGCCTCCAACCCAGAGGAACACATTGTGATAGTCTTAACTAAAGACTGAGACAATCTTAATTAAATCAATTCATTTTGGCTTGATTTTAATTGTAAATTGAGAAGTGTGTGATATTCTGTATAACTTTTAAAACTTTTCCTACACTTCCAAAAACATGTTCCTTTTTATGATACTGTCACTGCTTTTTAGTCCCTTTGCACTTGTATCTCTCCTCATCTCTATTTTCTCCAAGGTACTGCAACCACACCTGATTTCAAGAATAAGGGTCACTCCAAATAAGTGGTATTATCTGGGGACGAGGGGCAGATGGGAACTAGCAATACATTTTATGACTTTTAATCAGAAATCACCACTGAAAACTATTGATATTTAAATGCTACTTACATAAATTAAAATGCTGCTGCTTTGAATAAAAACCTATGAATTTTCATAAAACTACTTAGGGCCCGAGTGCATGAGTCTAATACACATGTATCCTATCAACAGTAAAATGCAAAGATGTGACACAATAACCAGGAAATTGTTCCCATATAAAAATTATAAAACCCAATAATAGTTAAAAATACCAACACAGTTTCAGATACAGTCTATCATAATCACAAATATATCATAATTCTAGCAAATGTTTATCAGCTCAAATATGAGGGCCCAAGCTCAAATCAACTTCACACCAAGTATGTAAAATATGCTCTAAAAATCTTGCATACCTCAATAACCTGTAGTAAAAGAAAAATAAAAGGTAATGTTTTATGCAGTATTAAGATATTTCCAATCTCCTAAAAGATATTTCAATAAAATATCATAAAAAGAGAGAGGATTAATCTAATGCTTAAAATAGTAGAATAAGTGTATTATAACAGTCAGTTATCCCATGCACACACCCCTTATACATGAGGAGAAATTTCTTGTTAGAAGTTTTTACCTGAATAATCTCAGCATCTTTTCAATATATGGAAGTGCATCAAGACTCTTCCTGGTATCTGGGAATACATGAGGTCATTTAACTGAGGAACAGGCCACTAAGGCAGGCATGCACACCTTCAGAGAACTTTACCCTGCTTTTAAAAATACGGGTTTTTTCAATAGCCTTTTCATTTTAGTATGTACATATGTATGCCTATATCAAACTGTCTCATGTCTCAGAAAATCATGTCAGCTGAAGTGTACAGAACCTAAGTGCAGGAAACAACCTTTTGTTCCAGAGAACCTGAGGTGCATTTACTTGATGATCCCCTCCATGTGAAATTACTGATGGCAACCAGGTTGAAAATAAACTAACTATGTCTATTGCATGAATCAACTATTAAGACGTCCAAAACCAGGTACAAACCAGCCCCCCGCAGACCATGGGCGCAGAGGGGCGGTGCGAGCAGAGCCGGTGGCAGCCAGCACAAGAGGGAGCAGTCGGGTAACGCTATCGAGGCTGGTGACCCTCCTCGCCGAGGTTCAAGAGAGAACCTCAGCCTGCTGCGGGGACAGCTGCTTCCCAGAGCCCCCGACATGCTCTCAAACGAGCACCTACCAAAATATGAGAGCTCCCTTCAGCTAAGCCACCCTCCCCAGGCTCACCCCCTGCAGCACAACTCCGGCCATTTCACCCAGCTGCCCGACACAACGTTAGCAGCTCTTCGCTCTAAGCAAAATGAGTAGGGACAGCTGCGGTCTGATTGCTATTTTCCCCTCAATTGCAATGTCCAAATATTTGTGGGGATGAGAGAACTTCTGTACAGTTATTTACAGTTATATTTATTGGTAATACAGCAACACTGCAAATCAAGTGAATTACAAGATTTAAGAGAGTATCATACAAGTCTCTACGTGCTCCTGCATTTTGATTAATTTCAAATGCTGTGAGAAAATACTAATCCTCAGCTTTCTTTTACAGATTTTCTTCCATTCTGAGGAAACTAGTAGGTTGCAGTGCACACTGAAATAGACTGAGAGGAATTTATAAGTCTTGTGAACTTAGTTGTTTTACTGACAAAGTGATCCTTCTGCAGAAATCTGGAAGATCCTCAACTCCAGTTCGTTGCCACAGTTTGCTGTGATGTTCTTCCAGACTAGCACAGCTGTAGCACTTCCTGTGTTTGCTGTCTGGAAACCACCTTCTCTAATACCCAGGACTGTTCCCTCTTTAAGGACTCTGAAAACTTTTCGTTTCATATTTGCAAAACACAAAGTTAAATACATCCACCTTCTGTCTGTGATTAGCAATCTTTGCCGCTACAACTAAACACTATTTAAAAAAAAGAGCTTGAAATGTAATTATCATTGTAAAAGAAGTAACATTTTACACCCAAAGAAGTGTCTTTAGAAGTGCCTAAAGAAGACTGTTTCAAAAACACAAGAGGGCCCAAGCAAAAACCAAGCAAGCAAATAGATAAGAATAATAGATAAGCAGTGAAGCAGGCAGAGTTCACTTCTAATCCAGAGCTTCAATCAATAACTATTTTTTATGTAACACATATATTTCATAAATTATTTATACTATTAAAATATTTAAGTCTCCATAACAACTCTGAGAAAGAAAACTGTAAATTACCAGACAGAAAAATCCTCCACCCAGCGATTATTCCTACAAGTACTTATTCCACTTCTCAGATAACTTTATAAAATAAATTCAAAAGCACAAAACCCCACCCAAATTCCACAGAAGCCAGTGTGACTCCCTCTACAGAAGCAATGAGAGCTTCACTGACTTCACACTGCTCACTATACCACAGACCACGATCTGTCCCTTAGCATTTTGAAAGCCATTAAAATACTAAAGGTAAGATATGCTAAATATTTTTTTTTTTAAAGGCCATGCCTTTTTAATTCTTACAATCAGTTTTACATAAGCTTTTTCATAAATTGAAAGGATTATTATCCCAGCCAAACCTTAAAACTATTACTCTGCAACACCTGCAAGCAATTTTTATCTCAAAGATTTGCTGAAGTTAAATTTTGCCAGCTGAAAAGACCATGATCATTATTAAAAGAAATGCAACAAAATCCCCTAAGTGCAGCAGCATCTGAACTGCAGGTCTTATAAATCAGCCAGTTAGTTTAATTATAAAGAGTGTATTTATAGTGGAATCACTCCAAAAACATTACAGATAGGCCAATTAGTTACAGGTTTCCCTCAGAATAAAGTGAATGTAAGCTCTATTCTTACTTCTGTGGGTTATGTGAAGATTTTCATCTGGAAGGAAAAGTTTATTTATTTAAATTCACATTCTCCTTTTTGTTTTTTACTTACTGCATGCAGTTGTTAACCAAAGGCAAGATTTAAGGGTTTTTAACCAAAGTATCTGTTGGAAGTTCCAAGTAAAGCCTTGACAGGGCCCAGCTTGCCAAGAACTGTGCTTCTACCAGTAAGCAAGGAAATCCATCCAGCTTTTTTTTTTTTCGAGAAAAAAAGGCATTTCCCTTGGAATTCATTTTCTCTTCTAAGGATTCTGTGTGTGCAGTGCCCAAGGCAAACACACACCTTTCCCCAAGGACAGAGAGATCCCTGAGCACCCGGGGGCTGTGGTGGCAGTGACGCCTCAGCCAGGGCAGGGGGCCTGGCAGCCATGCTCCCACTCGGGATACAGCCCAGGCCAGCCAGGGCTCCCCGTGTTACCCACTGCTTGTTTCATGGCATTTTTTGTGAGGAAAACCCAAGGTTTTGTTCAGAAATACCATCACCTCCCATGGGTATGGGCCCGGTGCCAGAGGTGGGAGGGGGAGCGCAGGCCCCGCTGCCAGAGAGGGCTGAGAAATGGTTGGGGGTAGGGAAAAGGTCTTGACCTGTGCGTGTGTGTTTTAAGGAGAGGGGCAGTCTCTTCAGGCCTTGCATTTGACCTCCTTACCTCAGGAAAGTGCTATAATCTGAATTACCACCCTAGTATTTTAAGGATAATTTTTTCTAAATACCTGTACTATCAATATGACGGAGAAATAAATACTCTGTGCAACACTTGACCACTCAATGAATCCAGATCACACAACTGTGCTGACATCCCTGATGTGCCCACGAAGGAAAAAGACACTTGTTTTATCCAGATTAGACGGTATGAAGGTGAATACCATACTGTCACCTCCTCCAAGACCAGTTTTAGCATGAAGCAGATCTGTGGTACATAGTTACCTGGGGTTTTCTTCTCTATGGACTCTACTGTATATACTGAAGAATTTGTACCATCTAATGAGAAAGTGGTGGGTGTATCAGAGCAAGACTGACTTTCATGGAAGTATTAGCCCTGGCCAGCTTATTAAAAGGACCTTTGGAGTGTAGTCATAAAAAGAGGGCTGAATTTCAAAGGTAACTCAGCACAACAGAGCTGAACAGGAACAACTTCACATAACTGCCAAGCGGAATATGGCTGACACTCAACAATTCAAAAAAAAGCAGAAACATGATAAGAATAGAAAGGATGTTCATTTTCAAGCCGAAGATAAGATATGGAATAAAGTTCATTCTCAGAAAATGCAGAGAAAGATTTTATGGCTACATTATCCTCAAGCCAGAAGATTCCTTACAGAGCTATTTAAGTAATAGGGTAAACTGAGCCCTAGTGCTTACTGTACACAGCGTGTGCTTCTCTGGGATGTAAGTCCTGGCACATTTACACTACTGAGGATTCTGGCAGCCTTTATTCTGGAGCTCTGGTAGAATTCATTTTTTATATTCGTTACAGGTCCATCTGATTTTATGTACATGGACATTACATTTATTCATTCCTTTATTTTCTGTACCTCAGATGTTCTGGTTTCAGCTCTCCCGCAAGAAGAGGCAATAACCACTTGAGAGGGTGGGAACTCTATAAATTCTTACATGTGAATGTTGTTAACTTTCTTTCCATTTTTTTATTATACATACATAATTTCTACCTAAGTACATCTTGGCCTAATGACGATCATTAGTTAATACATTGGAGAAGGAGAGCTTGGGAAGGGAGAGGTGCTGGACAACAGGAGTCAGCTCAGGGAAAGGATTCCCCACTGTCTGATCAGCATGGCATGCCCTGCAAAATTAAAATTAACTGGGGAAGCAGAAAACAAATGGATTGCCAAGGCTTGTGACACCTGCAAGACAAGGCAGGGAAAAATGACTTAGGAAGGTACAGGCAAAACTGCACATGGATTTTAAGCCAAGCAAAGAAAGTTGAAGTTGAAATAGAATAAAAGTCTACTAAAAAATTAGTAAAATTCCATTAATTTTCCTGTAGGCCTATATGCAAGTATACATTTAAACTTCCTAAGTGATCTAGGACACTACTAACGTGTACAGTGTGAGTATATGGAGTCTGTTACCAAACCAGGAATGGGTATGAATGATTTTTAACTCTTAGGAAGCTGGTGCTGCAATTGTAACCTGACAGAAGCATTGCCGGTTTGCACACTGAGTCTCAGTTTCACCACCATTTCAGATTCCTTCATGTCCTTGGACAAATCACCTGATTCTGGAAGGTCTCTTTCTTCTTCTGTAATACAAATCTGTTGGTAATATTTCCCTTTGCCCACTCTTTGTCCAAGCCGACAATAAACTCTTCTGAACAAGAACAGGCTCTTGCATAAAAGTGCTACAGTAATAAAAATACTGATTCCTGAAAATTTTTCAGATTTCAGTAAATTCTTGGTTAATTAAGGAGGAATATCCAGGTTTGAAAGATATGATAATATTTGAAAATGTTATTATTATCTAAGGGGATACACCAGAATTCACCAGAAGTTCATTAGTCACCTTTCCAGGTCATGAAGATGTATTTTGATTAGTTATATGTGGAAAGGATCAGCAGACTTTTCCAGTGCCCTTCTGTCCTACTGTTCCTTTCATATTTTTCTCCCACTCTCAGCTTCACTTCTTTTTCCATGTTGCCTCTTATAGTTTGAATAACTTCCCATCTGCCACATGCCAAATCTCCTTTAGATCCTTCCTTAAAACCACTTCCTTCTCATAGCCTACTTATGCTGATATTTTCACTAAGACATCTCCATTCATTCCCCATCTGAACTATTGTCCCATAAATCATATTTGTCTTGCTTATTTTGTCAGCACTAAACATAAAGCATGTCCCAGACATTCTAGCAGTCATTCCTAGTCTGCTGCCACATGAATGATAGCAGGGTCTTGTATCAATTTCTGTACATTTCCCAGCAGGACAGAGGAGAAAAAATAATTCAAAGAACTTCACAACAGCCCTCAAGGCTTGTCTGTATTACACAGCTGGGAACAAACATTTCTTCCTCCTGTGAACTACAACTCACAGCATTATTAGTTAACCAAAGGTTAAATGTAAGTAACAAATGTTTGTTCCTATTACATCCGACAGTTCCTTATACATATACAAACATCTCAGCAGAAACTTTAATGTGTCTTTCTTCTTGGTTCTGGAAGCTGATGCTTCAAATGGCATGGCAACAGAAACTGAATAGAAAAAAATTATTATTAGTCCCTAAAAGCCAATAGCAAATGAGAACTGCTTAAAATTTGATGAGAAAGATCTGTTAACGGTTTTCAAAATTAATTTTGTCAGGTCATATTTAGTCAACCAGCTCTCTGTTTCAGTGGTGAAGATTAATGCTTTTTCCATGAAACTAATGCCAAAACTTTGACTCACTGGAAATAAAACATTAGTTTAAAGAGCTACTCATTATCATTTGTTTTACAGTAAAAAATAAATTTCTTGCATTAAGATATAAACCATTTTGTCACATACAGCATGCTGGAGAAGACATGGAAGGTGACCTGTGTACAAATGGCTCATCCACTGGTGCCAAGTTCCCAACTACTGTAACACTTGCACAGTTCACATGGAAAGAGAAGTTTCATTTGCTCAGACTGTTGACTTCAGTTAACTACCCTGTGTAAAACAGAAATCACAATGCATAGCTTGCAGGAGTGTGGGGATGACTGACTGTCATTTTCCTTATCCACAGGATGCAGGATGCTCCCTTAATATCATCAGAAATAGTCCTGGCATAGGGCGAAGAGTTGGAACAGGTTGTAACTACAAAGTAACAAGCATCTCTTGGAAATAACTCTGCACCTTCAGCATGCATTGCTGCTACATGAAAGACACTAACAGATCCCAAGGTCACCTTCTTGCCTGCAAAGTCTTTATTCCCACAAGAAAGCAGCGAAACTTGGGAAATGATGAATGGAAATGGATGGTGTCCAGCATCTTGCAGGATGAGTCCATGTTTGTTTTAAATCAAAATAAAAAACTTAGTTGGGCATTGAAAATCTATAGCTAATATCTAAATGAGACAAGAAAAAGGCAATATAGCAAGGATTATTTGTTTAATATATAATTATATTAACTGTCAGAGTTGGAATAAAATCATACCAGTAACTCTTGCAAATTTTGCAAATATTTAGCTGCAAATTCTCCTATATTTCCCATAAAGTACAGCAGACAGCAGTTATTATTCTGACATAAATTTAGTTGGATGTATTTCATTTTATACTGTATTCAAAATTTTATTCTGTTTCTTTTTTTTCTTTTTTTATTTTTGTTTGTTTGTTTGTTTGTTTGTTTTTTGGTTGGTTGGGTTTTTTTCTTTGGGACACATGGTTTTTGTTGATTTTTCTCTCAAACCAAATTATTTTTTCAGATGTTTATCCTCTACAAAATATTTAGACTCATTCTTAACCTACTGAGATCTGAAACTAGTATTTTTGGCCTTAGGAATGGTCTAAAATGACAAAGTTGAGAAAGCACTGGAAGATAGTGCCTTTGCATGTGGGGACAGATGTATTGCAAAGGCTGAGAAGCTGAGGTATCTGCAGAACTCCTATTCCTAAATCCAAATGGGTTTAATGCTCCTTGCCTTCTCTAAAATATCAATGCTTTGATGTGTGTCACATTTCCTGGAATCACAATCACTGTGAATTTTGGGATTTTGCAGGCTGTTTCAGTTTTTGCTTCTGAATATGCACACTAAGTATTTGGAAACACTGAATTATCTGAAGTAACTGCTGGTGAAAACATTGTTAAAGGCAGTTCAGAGCACACGTAAACAGTATGAACTCTATTCCCTGATGCTGATGTCACCAAGGTTCCTGATGCTGGTCATGATTCTGGTTCTACAACATGAAATAATGGTTGGGATTTTTGAGGGGACAGATGAGTAGTTTCAGATAACTTTCTTTCAGAAAACAATATATCTTTAGTGTGTCTCTACTTGGCTGCTTAAAAACGGAAGCATTCAAAATTTCTAGCTACCATTAATAAGTTCTGCATGTCCAAAACCACTGTGGATTCTTATGCTAACTGCTTCTCATTCCACTTCCAGAAGTGCTCAGTTTGGAAATAAGAACCTAATCTTTCCCTACTGCGAGCTTTCCAAGTTCATTTGGATCTTCATGTTTGAAGGAGAGAATTTTCAGGCTTTCAGCATTATTGCAGACAGTAATTGTTCAGGTATATTTGTGAGAGCTCACCACCTTCATGTCAGCCTCTCTGGTTCTAATTCAGGAATGCACTTCAGCAAATCCATCATTTCTAAACCGTGTGTAGACTACAGAATTATTCAGCAATTTTGTGAATGGGAATGTTTTCTAATAGACCATACAGCTGGAAGCTACTAAATAGTCACTGCCATGCAGCACAAGAAAGAATTACATCCAGTCTTCCCAGGGTTAGCTGTTCTAGGAAGAGCACGCACACACAAAGCAAACAACCAAAACGCCAAAGGAAATATATTGTTTAGAAATAAAGTTGATAGATACAACTGAAGGAGCAGGTTCCTTGAACAATTACCATTTTGAAAGTCAGACAGGACTTGAACAGTTGAGTAAAAAACAATAGTTACCTGAATGCAGACTTTACAAAACTGGGAGCTAAGAAGGAATTTTAAAGAGACTGCTTCGAGGAGACAGTAAGGTTAAATCACATTTGATGTTCTAATAGCCTGAGTGGCAGTAGCAAGAGACACTGTTGTTAGGCCCTGGACACAGGGCAGAGTTAAATCGCATCTCTGCTGTGTGTGAGGGACAGATTTAGTGTTTGGCTCAGAGAGAGGAGGATATTGTTTACATTTCAGAAGCCTGTATATTTTTACAAAAATAATTATCATCACCATCATCTGATGCCAACGCTGCAGCATATGCAGCGATTCACCTCCTGATTGCAGCAAAGCTTTTGAGGATCCATGCTGCCACCCCTTCAAAGACTGCCAATAGTCAGAGTTCAGGAAATTCTAAGTATTGTGTGTCATGGGGATATTGTACTGAGCACATTGTTCATTTCTTGATTCAGTCAAATCTCTTTGTTGCAGTTACTCAACACTGCCACAGGATTTCCAGTCTGCTAGTAAAGTTCAGTGCTGTTACCCCAGCAGTGTGTTCTGGCCTGCTACATGACATACAAAATATTTCTTGTAACTGATTAGCAATAGATTGTTTTTATAACGGTGTGTTTCTGTACACATACCCTCCTCCAATATCCTTTCCCTATTTCCAGGACAGAGATACCAACTCAGTAGTCACAGACTGCTATACTACATCAGAGAGCCTCATTAAATCACTGCAGACACAATTATCTTTTGTATCCATCAAACCATGAAAGGTTACCTGAGTTGCTAAAAAATTCCAGGCGTGTCTTCGTAATAAACAACAGTATAGTGATTAATTGCTGAAAGAATCTGGTGCTTTAGGAGTAGCTTTTATTTGGAAAGTTTAACATACTCGTTCACCAGACAACTGAACTCTCCACTTCTCACTTTCTCAGGTCACCTGCAAGTACTAAAGATTTATGTGAGCAAGAAATATTGTTACTTTTTAACATGGCGATGTTTTTTTAAGCAACATATTTCAGATAGAGATTTAGCCCCATGATGCTTACAAAGAAAGAGATTTTGCCTTCAGAGGATTTGGTATGAACTGGGTCACAAAGGCAATTAAAAGTCATAAACCAGATGTATTATGTCTGTTCTATCCTTTTCCTTTGTGTCGACGGGTGAAATCGTAGCATGGTACGCCCTGGTTCATTTTGTCATTCTAAAGCTAGAAATGATGTAAATAAAAAAGCAGCTCTCTTTTTTTTTTCTTTAGTATTGTGAAAGACAGTAATTTTTATTCCACTTAATGATAAACTCAAAGCAGAAAATGCATGTGTATTTTTAAGGATTCTGATTTTATAAAGTACATTCCATAGTCTGTATTAACCTTGTGATTGATTTGTTTTCTTCTATATCCCGTAGTATCTACGCATAGGATGAAACATGTGTAAACAAATCATGCCACTAACACTGTGTTTTCATTCACCTGTGGAATCCTTCATAGGAATTACTGCTCATTTAAAGTACACACTTTAACTTTCATGAGACTGAGCTGCGCTTCCAATGTGCTTTCTGCTTCCATGGAGGATCAGTTAAAACACAGGGAAATAAGTAAATGATGTATGTTGTTGCTCAGCACGAAGTTACTCAAGTTAATTACACTTCTGTTGGTTTTGGCTAAAAACTAATGCTACAATGTTTACTTTAATAATTTGAAGTAAGCGCTGAGCCTCTTTAAAATCACACTCTGTAGAGTGCAAAAACTGTAAACACAGCAGAGCGAGGATTCCTCTTGAAAATAGACTCATTACTTATTTGCCAAGCTTCCTGCAGCTGGGGGAGAACTGCTGTTCTCAGTCAGGTATCTTTATACATCACTGCTGGGAAAACTGCTTCAATAACTTGGTGGCACTGTGCAGCTGTGCTGTGGCATCATTCCTAAACAAATGCTACCTTAGACACCCCACTCATGGTGGGGGGAGTAACAGTTTCCTTGGCCCCTTTGTTACCTGACAGAGTGGAGATCAGCACCTAGTAAGGTCATGAACCCACCTTATATGTCCCCTTCTGTGCTCTATTCCCAAAGAGCCACTGTGTCTGGCTGCCCAGGAGGTCTTGAGAAACTTACGATGCTGTGGCATAGAGGTGTTGCCTTCATTCCTTCAGTTTTCCTACATTTTCTGTGACACCAGCCCCTGAGACAGGACTAATCAAAATGGGTAGAGATTTCCATGGCTGCACCCCATGAAGTTCACCTTCACTAACCATCTGGTTCTTTCTTCAACTTGTTTTGCTTGGGTCATATTTTTCCTCTGATCTTCACCTGTGGGACTTTCACATTCGGGCTTGACGCTGTTCTCTGCATTTGGTGGCGGATGGGGAGGAAATGCCATATGTTGTCCCTAAATAGCTGACTTTCCATAGCCAGACAGAAATGTGCCTGTAATTTGCTTTATACTGCCAATACTTTTTGTAAGAGGAAATTGTTGGGGCACTGGAAGTTATTTATTTTCCACTATATTTTATTAGGTTATTTCCTGTTTTTCTTCCTGTTCCTTTGCTCTGTCTAATTTGGCAGATTGATTTTCTTCTTGCACTTTCCTTTCTTTTAGCTTGTTCTCCAAGTCCTACTAACCATCCAAATTTTCTGGTCATCAGCTGAATCTTAGAAAGCAGAGCTGGCCAAGGATTTCAAGACTTGAAATGTGGATAAAGCTTTTCAGTAGTTTAAACCTTCTGGCTTGCCATTAGACTGATGTCCAAATGTACAAAACAGTAATTTCCTGTGTGATTCACTTTTTACATATTAGTTTTTCCTTTTTATTTATTTCCCCCAAACTTATGTTAGCCCCTGTTTTATCTTGTTCCTGTTCCCACTAAAGTTCCTGTTCCCACTAAAGAATTTACTGAATTCTCCTAATTTATATTTAAGGTATTAGCATGTTCCCAAAGACGCAGGCACCTCGATAGTTTTTTGACACTTAAACTGGGGCTGGTAGAGGGCAAAAGAACTGGAAAATAACAAAACATTATCCACCTGATGAATATTTTGGCCAAAAAGGACATTTTTGGGCTCAGGTAAGTAAGCTCACCTGGCCTAAGACTTTTATTGCTGAACACATTCACCTTCCTTCTCTGTTAATATTTAAGTTTGGCCTCCGTCTCCATCTCTGTTCCATACTGCATATTTTATTGTCATGTTAAGAAGTGAAAATTGCTCATTGCATGATAAAAATTAAGCATATTTCTGTGAAGGTGAGTTTTCCCATCTACCAGCTCACAAATTTCTAGTGAAATGCTTCAGGAAACAAGCCCCTCTAAACTTATGTGTCCCTCTAGACTGAGATAAGTTGAACACTAGATGCATCTATACCTTGGGAATAGAGATCACTAAGTTCAACTCACAGAGAAATAGCCCCAAGGGACCTTGGGCTTGTTCAGGCTAGCCAAAGGCCACAGCCAGCACTGCAAAAATTCCAAAATTTGTCATATTTAAGCTATTAATTTGAATTGCCAAATAGTCTTTAGGCATACTGTTACAGAGCCCTGAAGTGGAATTGCTCATTGGTTAATTTTACTCATCAGCTGCATCGACACATGTTCAAGGAAGGCAGCAATGTTGTGCTATTCCTGCAACATTTTATTATTTCTTCCCTCAGAAAAAGCAATTGGATCTGTATTTATTTTTAACAAAAGGATTGCTTTTGTCATAGGCCTTAAAAACAAACAGAGCTATTACAGCGCTCTATTGATTCACGTGTCAATGGCACATAAAACAATTGAAGGGGCTTACCAAAATGTTATCATTACAAAACCCAAATGAGGGAAAGTCATTTATTTTAATTACATATTTAGTAGTAACTGTGCACAAGCCATCGAAACCAGAGAGGGAAACTCCTAACATTGCTTTCCTAATCTGTTTCTGAAATGTTATCTAAGTTTCAGCATTTGTTAACTAAGCACAAATTTGATAGCATTGAGGGGAAGCAATACACTCAAGAGATTACACAGACAAGAATATGCTGATACTAAAGGCAGTGAAAAAATATTTTGTATGCCAAGAAAGAAAAAACTTGGGGTATGACCTGGAAATTTGAACACTTGAAGAACAAGGGTTCAGCGTTTTTTGTTTTTCATTTTTGGCACAATCCATTCACTCCAATTTACTGCTCATGTGTTTGGACACAGATTCAACTGTCTCCTGTATCCAAGGATAATGACCTAGGACTCCAATGATTTAGCAAACCTCAACTCTGTGCAGCCATTCAATCAGTGATGGGCTAATCCCTTAATGGCCATTTGTGTCTTTCCAGTGCATCCTAAGGAGTTCTGCAACACTCTGATTCTGCTGCACAGAATTATGTGCACTTCTTCCACCCTCGTTATCTTATCAGGTAGCTAATTCCCACAAATGATCATGCAGTTTCAAGTTTAAGATGAAATTGCAATTGAATCATAAATTTGTCACTCTCCAGACAGCTGCTAAGTCAGTAAAATCTTGATCAAGTGGGGATTAGTCCCTGGACTGAACAATTAAGACCTGTGAGTGCATCTGGCCCTCTGTCAGAGACATGTTTATTGATAAAAAAAATAGTTTATGTAGAGGTTTAAAATGTTATTAATTCTTAAGTGGGGTATAATCCTTTGTCTACTATATTGTGACACACAGCTAACTATCCCACTAACATCTTCTTCTGCTCAATTGACTATTTAAACAGAATTAATCTTTTGAAATAATGATGACTGTGAGCCTTAAACTACCAGAGAAGAGTGCAATGAGAGATGTCATTTACAAAAATTGTTTTCTTCCATGACTTTTTTTTCAAAAAACTTGTAAAAGGAAGTAGCCTTTCAAATCATTCCCTAGTTTCTATTAAAATGTTGATATACACTAAGCAATATATTTCCTAAATAAGAAAATTCTCCTTGCTGCAGAGAACTGTTGTATATGTACATCTCTGAGCCTTATTTTGGAAAAGAATTGAGGCACAACGGGTTACAGGAGTGCTATTTTGCACTGCTCATTACATAATGGAAGCAAATAAAGGAGATAAGCACTTCCCTCAAGTTAGTGACCCCTATCCAAAGTTTTCTCTAGTAGATACTTCTCCCATTGTATCACGTAGCCATGCTTTACCAGAATCTAATTTTGTTAGTTTATTGTAGGAAATAGTAGGTCTCTGAAACATGAAACGTGACGGTTCCATGGCTGTAGATTTTGCACCTCTCAAATTTTGAACATCAAGGCAGTTTCTTAGCTACAGGTATCTGTAGACTAAGATTCTGGTGACTTCTATAGTTCAGTTATGGAGTTTTCACTGTGTTGTCAATCTGAACTCAATTTGCAGAACCGAGCACAGACTTAAAGTCTCATTTCAGGCATACTACAAAGAGCAGCAGTTTTCGTTCATCTTTGTGCTGACTGAGACCTCAAATAGTAAATCAAAAGTAAATGATTTGAGGTATGATTCACTAATGATACCATGAGTGTCTGCAGTCTTGTTACCTGACAGATTCAGTGCCTGCTAGGTCTGTAGTAGGTGGCCATTGACCAAGCTCTTCCAGCACCAGCAGTATCAGTTTTTCTGATTTATCTGGTGTAATGAAAAAACCCCAGCATTCCTGTATCTGTAGATAAAAATGTGATTTTCTTGCCTGGTGGAAATCTCCATGCTGTACTTGTTTGTTATGAAAATGACTCACTGGAATTGCACCAGAGAAAGGAGAAAATTGAGCTTGCACTTTCTGCAGCCCAAATACTCTCATTCCATATTTCTGAACACAAGACTTCTTTGTTAAGCAGATCTGTACCCTTCAATCCCTTTGCTTTTTTCTCGAGATACTGAAACAAAACATTCAGTTTGGGGTTTGAAAGAAACATTTTGTTCAACTTGACATAATGTTTTTCAGCATTTTATTTCTAAAAAATAAAAAAGCTCCCAAAACATTAAATGTAAATTTGACCCAATTAATTTGAAATTTGGGATGGATACCAAGGATTTGCTTTCCATCTGAAAAATTAATTCATACCCCCAATTAACTTAGCAGTGTGCTTCATACTGCAATGTTTCAGAGTTCATAGCCATACCAATACCACAACAATGCATTTATTCCACACCAGAAGCCGAGAGGAATTAATGTTACAGAGGAAATTAGTATCTCCTTATAGAAACATAGTGATGATATTTTTCCTTGCATTTACACTGAGCAGCACCAAATGAAGTATCACATGCAAAAACCAATCACCATAATGTTTAGCTATGTGAAGCATTCACAGAGCTGGAAATAAAGGTTAAATCATAAACCACATGATTTTGTCAGTGCACAGTTACATTCTGCGTCTTCAAAACACTCTTTAACCACCACTTGTTACTTATGACTGGTGCAGACCCTAAGTAAGGTGTAGAAATGAAACCAAGCATGGTTCAAAAGTTCTCAAGAACAGCTTAGTCAGGCAGCTACTTACACCTGCAGTGTAAATATTAGGTGGATTTAGCAGTGGGATATGGTGGAAAACTTCTTGTCTAAATTAACTCAAGGGTCCCAGCCATCTCACAGACAACATTTCTGCAGCCCATCTCACACAAGGGGGCCTCCAAAAGCCAGAATTACCACTTCAAAACTTGCTTTTGCAGAATCCCTGGAGAGTTTAATTCCCACTCAACTGCAGCACCAGGTGGGGAGTTTTAGTCTCTGTGTGGGCAAAGGTAACAACTACCCTGGGCAGCAGAGGTGGCCATGCCCCTCGGGACTCTCCTCGTAGGGCTTTGCTTGGTGCAGCACCAGCTCTGGTGGCTGCCCAGGGGTCTTTGGGGCTGAGCCACCTACACCTGCTCAGACTGGAATGTTTAAATCTGTATCCACCATGGCAAATGCTCCCCCAGTATCACACCCGATGTTTTTTGTCAAATCACAGCTGAAGGGGCCCTTGCTCAAGGAACGCAGCCCAAGTTCTTCTGACAACCAGGTTAGATTAGGGTGATTCACTTCATGAATCAGGCAGAATATGCCCTATACCAGCCACTGCTTCTCCATGCTGCTCAGGAGGAGAATTTTGTAAATACTCTGAAATCCTACACTCATGGGTCACAGTCATTTTATTTTGCCCTTGCCTGTAGCTAATTAATGCAAATTAAATTTTGTGCCAGTCAGCTCAAGCAATCTGTGCAGTGTACAGAAATTCTGAGTCTCCAATAGCAGGCAAAATTTATTTCACCAGTTATTAACATTTTCAGAAAAGGTCAGAATTCTAAATGCACTGATATAAAAGAGATTAAAAAATTCAATCACAATAATCTTTGATTTAAAAGTACAATTGAAAAATACAGTTGGGTTACTTAAGTTTTTGGGGTTTTTTCAGTTTTGTATATATCTTAATAAAAACATTTAAAATCTAAAACAACAACCCTGCATCTAAAGATGGATCTCCACAAAAAGAGCCAGGAATGCATTAAGCTATTTCCAGCAAATGGCCAAATTAAACAGTACAAATTGACAAAGATTCCTCTGACTAAAAGCAATGGAATATTTCTCATGATTATTCACTACATCGGTTCTAAAGTGACTTCATGGTTTGGGACAGCAGGGGTCTGAAGATTAGCTCACCCCCATCTTCTAAAATTTAATACTCCTTCCAGACAGAGAGGGGAGGTTTAAAAAAAATAACAAAACAACAACAAAAGCAACAACCAACCTGCTGTAGCTTTCTCTGTCACTTGAAATGTTATTCTACTTATATATCATTTACAAATCTTACCATGTGAGAGGCAGAAACACATACCAGAGGTACTGGAATGCAGCTGAACTGTAAAATACACAGAATATAATTCCTGTACATAGACCTTCCTATAGTCTTGCTGCCCATGTGACAGAACATCCACTAACTGTCTACTCATGTGGAGTAACTAGGACACCTAATTTGGAATGACCACTGAGTTTTAAACCTAACCCACCAATTTTTTTCCTTGGGTGAAATAAATTCATGAACATGGAGCATGTCTAAGTAGGAGTCTGAGGTTGCAATTTCAGCAGAGGCTCATACTATTAGAAGTGCATTACATTATATTACATTTATTAACAAGGGAGATTAATGTTTTAACTGGCTGATCTCAAAATTCATGGTTAATTCAGGGTCTTTAGCATGTTTTTGTTCCCTATAGGACCCAGTTTCAATAAGTACTCCAGTGCTATTAGTAATTACATTGTGCAAGTGTCTATTAAGTAAAATGTTTCAAGATGTAAACCCTTAAAAAGAGCAGTATATGTTTACAGAGGCTATACCTCAAAAATTAATTTCAGTCACACAATTTATTTATATGATTTTGGATATCTAGTCCATACAAAACTTTTTGTAATCTCATTAGATAGAACAAAATAGCACACCAAAGGAAGAAAGGTGAAGTCTAGAGGCTCTTCACTAAGAAAAATGCACTTCCTTTATTTCTTTGAGATTATTTCACGAAGAGTTTTAGTTCTTTCTGAAATGTACAAGGAAATATTTGTTCCCTAGGCAAAATTTACCTGTGTATCTGTGAGGTTTTAAATGTTATGGCTCTACAGCAATCATCACTGAATATCTCAATAACATTGTCAAGTATCAGCTGCTTCATGTTTGTCATTGTGGAGCTGGAATCTTCTCCTTTTAGCTGACTGCCTTTAATTTAGACCAAGTTCATGATAAAATATTTGGCTGGAGGACCAGTGGTTGCTGTGAAGGGAGCCTGGGACTATGTTTCAGCTTCTAGTGACTGTATTCTCCATGTGTGCAGCCCTGAAGCACAAAATCCAAAGACTGGGAGGGCAGGAAAGGCAATCTGTTACCTCCCCACAGGGTGCAAGTCTAGGACTCTCCAACGTGGATCTGAAGTATGGTGGTAAATGCCTGAAGAGAAAATTACCTGGCTATTGCCTGTTCTGTGTGTTGTATAGCTAAAAGTAAGGTTCTGTCACTTGGGGCAGGAGTATTTCCCTATCAGTGCACTCACTCATTTTTTGCCCTTAATAGTTAATGATTTGTTAAGGAGACAATGGAAATTTCTTTCAGTGTTTGATTCAGCTTTAGAAAAAAACAGGGAAGTCCTGAAAGTCTTGAGTATTTTACCTGTGTGTGGTAGATGAGAACTAAAGGGTTAAAAGACAGCGATCAAGCAGCAGAGAGTAGCAAACACACTGGACACAAACAGGTGATAAAAGGCGATAAGAGAGATGACAAAATTAAGAAAATAAAGAACACTGTTATAAAGATTTATAGATCAGCTAAAGCAGAGCAAAATAAATGATAACAAACACTGATAAAAAATAAATGGGGCATCAGCCATATAAACACACAGAGAACTTCAATGCTTCTGTATAGTACTATGACACTGCTTTGTTTACACCAGCATTGACCTTTTGCTCCCAAAGAAGTTTATTAACCATCTTGGTCTTTCTTTGTGTTGCTTTACTCATCAAGAGAAAGTTGTACGGGGTTGATTCTGATGAATGGCTTTTTCAGAAAGTCAAGTTATCCCTGACTAGATGCAGATGGCCCAGTAAAAAATGAATGCTGCCAGCAGACATTGTCTTTATCAGTAGTAAAAGTTCAGCAGGGACTAGACTTCCTCATCTCTGGCCAGAGAAACCCAGCCTTCTGTTTCAGCACCATATCACATATTGTCCTAATGAATTCTTGTAACACACTGCAGCCCAGATAAATATGCTTATATTAATGTTTTTTGGCAGTCTGGGGCATGGTACAGAATCGACACAAGTGTTTGGATTCTGCCTGCGGCAGACACTAGGAATTTATACAGCTCAGAAATACTGGACTGTTGTTAGGTTGCTTGTCCCATGCGATGACCTTCAGAGTTGCAAACTGCAGCTCACCCTTCCCAGAGCGGCTACACAGAAGGGGAGCCTGGAGCAAGGCACGCTGAAGTCCTGCAGCTCAGAGTTGGAGAGGGAGCAGCTCACTCAGGGCTTCATCCTCTCCACAACAGTACCAATGCCACCTGACCTTTCTTTGATTCTCGATAATTTTTCCTTCTAATAACAGAAGCACTTATCTCCACCTCTCTGAGGTGACAAGCAGTGTGTGGTTTAGAGCACACCACCCTTCAGAGCATGAAGCGTCACCCTAGGCAGCCTCAAGGACAGCAGAGGCTTTGGCCTTTGAAGAACATCCCAGGCAATCAGATTTTTGAAATTCTCTAATTGTCAACAGCTACCCAGATTCACGGGGATAGAACCTGTGACTGTAACAGCAGCACAATTGCACGTGTGGGCTCTGAACTACATTTGCAGTTGCATCACGTGAGAGTCTCTAGCTCTGACTGCTGCTTAGTGAGGGCTGTAACTTTCTGTTGCAAGTTTGGAAACTCCTCCAGCGGCAGCGGGGGCTTGGCGGCCCTGCTTTCCTGGGAAGGCAGCTGTCCCAAGAGTGAGCAATCCAACTGGGATGGGCCATCTTGTGGCTGGGAGCAAAGCCACCCTCCTGCTCTGAACGGGGCTCTGCTGGGCTGTGGTGATGGCCATATAGCTGATAAAAAACCCTTTACTTGCCTTTACAATGCACCTTTGCAATGCACCTTTGCTGGGCAGCCACACTATAACTTAACCTCAAAACCTCAGTGATGGAGTTAAAAATGTCAGAGACTTTCCTGTGAGGAAACACTAGGGAGATGTGATTATTGAACAAACAGAGCACATGAATGAGGACATGACATTTCCGAAGAAATTCTGGAGCAGGATTTTTTTTTTTGTGGTTACGTTTTACAACATTTCATTCAAATGAATGGGAGTTCTGGGGTGTGACTCAGATGAGAATGAGCCATAAAAAGAAACAGCCTGAGAACAGATATAGTTGTATTTCTCCCCTGCACCTCCATACTAAGGTGTCTCAGTGCCCTGTGTTTTCTTACAACTCCTTTTCATTAAAAGGGCTTTTTTGATGCTGGGGAAGAACAGATGGTTTTATATTAGATTTATCTAGCCGTTCAAGCCAGGATGGTCAGCCAGGTCTTTCTGTTACTGCTCAGCCTATTTTTGCAGATTAGGATCTTGATTCTGCCAGAGTTCATCAGAACATAACAAGCCTATTTATCTTTAAAAAAACAGTGATGCAATTAAATTATATTTATACCTATGGGATAGTTATTTAGTCATCAGGAACAGGAAAGTCCTTCCTGCAACCAGATTTTCTCATTCAAGATTTCCCATGCCTTTAAACATTTGTCTTTTAAAGCCTTATCTGTGGCTTGCAGCCTCTTTAAAACAGTCTTCCTGCTACTCCATTCCTACAGCACCTAGCAAAGCTATGTCCATGTTACTTGTGTCTTCTAGGAGAATACCATCTTTCAGACCATCCTCACTACTCAGAGCCCTTTGGGGGATCAGAGCTAACTTTTTTTAGCAGCAGAAGCTGGCATTTGTGTTTGGATTGCAATCTATACAGAAAACTGCTTTTTGTTTGTTTGATGCTCTGGCTTACTTCCACTGGCTGTGCTGGTCTTGGTTCTCCCTCCACCCTTATTTAACCACCTTGCTGTACTGGTGGAACCACGCATGCTTGTCAGTGCAGAGATGGCCAAGCCAAGCACTTCAAGCCAGGCTTTGTCATGCTGCTATGTGAAGCCACGGAAGTTCTGCCAGCTTTTTTTATGGGAATTGACCCAAGCTGTGCTGACAACATGAAAGTATGCAAAACTTTGTACAAGCAGAGAACATAAGCACTGTATATTTTGTCTCTGCCTCATTTGAATCATATTCTAGTGAACTCTTTTCTTTCCTATGTTATAAGTAGACTTTAATGAAAAACAAAAAGAAAAAAAAAGGGGAGTTTTCTTCCTGGGATTTTTTTTTTTTTTTTTGGCATCTCTTTCTGTGCTTTTCATTGGCAACTTGCAACAAAACAAGCTGCTTGGGTAGGACTTCTTCAAAAATCTGCTTTTCAGCAAATTTTTCAGGGAATCTCACTAGTGAAACCAAGGGCAGCCCTTAGGATCAGTGCATTGAGAGCACACCTATTGAGAGCGCACCCATTGCTGTCTGCCAGGCTCACCTTCCTCTCAAACAGCTCTCACAGGACGCTGCCAGAGCGCTGGTAAGTCTCCCTAGAATGCCAAGAGCTGTTCTACATCTCTGCTGAGCAACTGGGGCTCTGAGCACTCTCTGAGGCTATTGGCCCACCACTGTCCTCTGGGTTTATCTCAACTTTACCCCCAGTTTTGTCACTGTATCCTTCAATCCCCTCTCTCCCCATAAAAGTGTCTAGCTGTCTCTTAAACTCACTTTACCATTTGCTTCTTTGACCTCGCTTGGCAACTTATCCTTGTGTTTATTATTTGAGGTGGAATAGTTCTGGCTACATTCCTGGTTTTACTCTTAATTGTCTAATTTTTAGAATGGTGTCAGTGGGGTTGGGGTTTTTTTAGCTCATCACTCTTGTGACCAGGTCTTCTGTTTCATTAGGCTCCTTTGTGTCATCAGGACTTCCAATAATTCAGAGAATCCTAATGAATCTTTTATTGGATCTTCCCAAATATTGCAGCTGGACTTTCTTGTCCATTAGTGCCATTCTGAACTGCATGCACTGCCTTTAATTACTTTTTTGTTAATTGGAGGGCAGGGAGCAGAATGAGGATCTTCCCCAAGCAAGGAAAAACTCAGTGGTTCTTCCTTTCCCTACTTGTCCCAGGGGGAAGTTACAAACAGGGCTCAAGCAGGGCTGAGCAGTAGAACTCTTTCATGTCCTCTGGCAGCAGGAGCTACCTGTGTCTGCTGGTGGCCTTTGTGTGCCCACCTCATGCTAGGAGGAGGACCTAGGGCCTTCCTGGAGGCCCTCAACCTGCTCCAGAGATTTTTCTTGGGCTTTTAGACAAAGTGCAGGGAGCAGCTTGCTTACCATACTGGATTTGCTGTCAGGTCCCATTGATGACAAAAACAGGCTGCCCGTGACAGGAGTTTTTCAGAGCCTGTCTGGGGAATGGAAAGGAGGAAGAAACACTGGTTTAAGGCACCCACCTGCATCTTCAGGAACTGTTCCCAGCTGCTGTAAGGTTCATTGTTGGAGCAGTGAAATGAATCCTACTGACATCCTGAAACAGATAGGCCTGGTTGGAGTGGCTTCTGAAATGAAAAATTTGCTTGACCCACCATGGAAAGAAAAGGAAAGAGCTACTTCTTACATACCCCCCCACTTCCCTTACAGGAACCATCACCTGTCTGAAGGATGGACTGCCTTCAGGTGGGTTGCCTAGCTGAAGCAACCTCCTGTTTGGTCAGTACAGTCCACAGCCATGAAGACCTGCACCAGAAGCCAATCATGTGGCAACAACCCAGGCATGTTAACTCTCATGCTTTCCTAAAGCAGACAGACATTTTGCTGGATTCACCTACCTTAGAAATATTTGTCCAAGTCAACTCCTGAATTCCAGCTGACATCATTGGAGAGGGAAGAAATCACATTCCCTTTCCTACTCAACATATTGTACCTCGTGAAGGGGCAAGAAAAAAGGGGAGTGTTATCTCTAAAATTAATATTGCCCATTCGGGGGGGCTATGGAAGCCACAGGACAGGAATTGTGTGCCAACCTCACTAAGACATTAACCATCAGCCAAAATCACATCAGTCACCATTTTCAGTTTAAGAATAGAGGGCAGAGGCATATAAGATTTGCTCAATTAATTGTGGGATTGAAAATTTTCCAGAGAGCTGAGGATACTTGTAAGATATAACAGAGTGCAGCCCCCTCATCTTTCATACAGAGGTCAAGCTCACAGAAACTCAGCCTGCTGATCAGTCTCTGCATGTCCCAAAATGAGGAACTGCATGCTGCAAGAGCCAGAGTCTGGGTGCTGCTTCTGAAAAATTCATGCAGTAAAGCACTTCCATAAAGGTGGTTACCTTGCTGATAGAGTCTCAAAAACAGGGAAATGAAAAGCAAAGACATAAAATGCCTTTCATAACAAACACTGTAAAATAATAGGGAATAAAAATTTTTAAAATCTTGTAAACATTTACCATTGTCCTCTCTGTGCTTGGCAGGTTGGGGGATGTAATGATCATCAAACAGCAGAGTAGCAGTAAGTCTTTCACTGAAAAAGTGGTGACAGCAAAAGCAAAAGGACATGCTCTGTCACTCATCAACCCGCGCTTCATTTTTTGTAGCCATCTACCATTATTATTTGGCATGTGATTCCCCAAGCAGCAAACCATGGCTGTAGTTATTTACAGGTCACTGGAAGTCTGGCCTATGCTGCAGTGGAGTTTTGGTTGTATTTCATAAAGATAGTTTTATTTATGTTTGACTGATGCAGACAAAACGGGAGGCTGATTTTTCTTTTTTTGGCTTTCAGTGTAAACACTCGTGGCAGCTCTCTATTTTGGGTGCAGACTGAAAAACATTGTTTTGTAGTTGCAGAAGTCTGCTGTGTAAGTCAGAGGACATTGTTATTGCAGCTGAACTTTTCTTTCAACAAAGCAGGAGGAGTTGCTTTATTTTTTAATTCTGTGCAGTTTTATGTACACCATTCGTTCCAAATATTTGATGTTTGCCACACTTGTTATGAGTTTCTCCAGAGAGATGCTGTCTTTTGGCAGCGAAAGATAAAGTTGACTGATACAAATGAGTCACAGTACCCCAACAGTAATTAACAGTGATGCAATACCCAGGCGAAAAAGAGGACTTGAAGAATTAACTGTTGAGTTTTCTTGACGATGCAGCTGCACTTTAAGAGAGAAAGCTCAACCCATCATAGAACTCCATTGTGTACATTTGAGAAAAAAGCTTGGCAAGATACATTAAAGATTTTTGCTAAAGAGATACAAATATTTTGCAAGGGCAAAGGGCTCTGAGGCAGGCTGTACTTACTTCCAAAGAAAAGCAGGCAGTATGACAAAGAAACAGTAATATTTCTTTATCTTCGTTTTCACACTTCATCATCTACGAAGGACTGTCTTTTTCAACCTGCTGCACTGATTTAAGCCACCCCAACTCTAAATTAACTTTTACTTAAAAGTCAGTCTATGACATCCTAATCTAAGAAGTAATCTGTGCTTATGGTTTCAGCCCAGTTCTACAGAAGGCCAGTTCTGCTATTTATAAACGGGATTTTACTGTTCTATAAAGTTCTTACACAAATCTCACGGGTCGAAAGAGAAGGAATGGTTGGGTAAGAAGACGAACGACTGAAGCAACTGCTTTATAGCCCAATATGAAACTTGACACTGTTTTCTGCTGCCAGTATGATTCCCAAGTGAGATGGATAAATTGTGGTCAAGACCTGGACAGGTTAACTAGTGGTCATCAGTGCTGGTGGTACCTTTATATACAAAAAAAAAGGGATACTATTGGACAGGGCATTTGAAATTTAATACCAGACATGAAACAAGACATCTGTTGGACTCTCATTTGTTTCTCTTTGAATGGGCTTTAATTGAAAGCTCAGTGAAAAATGCAGGTTACATTCTTAGTGTTATCAATAGTTTGTAACAGCAACAACATCAGAACAGTGATGCTTCTAATCTTTATACATTTTCTAATTGGAGATGTCTAAGAGCAATACATTATCAGATATATATATATACACACAATCTCAAGCAATTAAAAGTAAATAATAAACCCCTCCTCCCAAAACCCTGAAATAATATATTTCCTTACACTAATAATGTCTTTTCCACATATACTTGACAAAGAGTCTTTTTTAAGTTACTTATCTTAAGAGTAATCTGTTAATGGAGATCCTGGACCAGCCCCACTAAAAGTTCAGTTTTAAGTTTATACAGCTTGCTAGCCACATAACCAGTGTGGCTTTACATTGTAAACAAATCCCAAATGTCTACAATGATTGGAATTAGTTTTGTGTAAAGGAGATCTATGCATCTCATGATAGAATAAGTTTAAACCAATACATTAAAAAGAGAGAGAGAAAAGGAGATAGCTAATTGACAAACAGAACAGTTTTGAGGGTTCAATTATGCAATTATTTAAAAACCAAGTTAACTTAATGGTAAGATTCTTATTTTCTCCACAGAGAGGCTCTGGTTCATCTGGTTTTAGCTGCTCTAGAAAGACAACCTTTAAAAAAAGGTTTGATTTGTGAAATTCACAAGCAGAGCTTCCAACTCTAAAAGCCTGCCCTCTGGCAGTAGGAGTACAAAGTTTACCAGAAGTACCTCAGGTGACTGTTCCTTCCTTTTGTGAGGAAAGCTGCACTAGCATTCAGGAACCTCAGCATATGCAGGGATGATGTAAGCATAGAGCTAACCTTCAACAGGGAGGAGTCATCCTACCCACTGCAGGAATTAAAAAGGTACAGCAATCTGTACCCAGAAAAGCTCAAGTGAAAATAACACAAAAAAGCCGGAGACAGACATGAAAGCTAAGCACAGTTTATAGTAATCTCGAAACTGTGGCAATCTTGCTTGCTTTTGTACAAAACCACAAGTAAAAATCTCTTGCACTTATTGAATAGGAACTTGTGTAGCTCCAAATGGAAGGCAAGGCTGAACAGAATCCTACGGTTTAGTTAACTTGTGTCAAATAGGATGCGAAGACAGCTGCAGCTCTCTGACAGAGGTGATCGAAGATGGCTGAGAAAGTTTGCAGTAGCTTATAATGTCCCATCTGGTTTTTTCACTTGTTTGAACTGTCTAAAGGGCCAACTGCAGTTTAGTCATGTTCCTCTGGTGCATGTTGTGATGACGAACTAATTCATCAGACCTGGCAAATTTTTTTTGACAGCTGGGCCACCGGCAGCTGAAAGGCTTTTCACCTGTTAACAAAACACCCTGTTATTAGCTGAGCATACAGCTCATCTGAGACACTGCTGTTTGTTTTCTTTCTGCAGGGTTGTGAGGAGCTGGCAGAGCCCTTGTCAGGAGGAAAGGAACCCTGGGCTGTCCTGAGAGGGCGTGGGAGTGCCCCCAACTCCTGCTCACATCAGCGCTCAGTGCTTTCCTACATCTGCCTCAGCTGATGTTTAACAACAGCCTTTTCAGATGGCGTAGAACACTTTGCAGTGGTTCATTCCTGAGGACGGGCCCTTGCTGAACACCGTGTTGCCATGACTATGCTACTCTTGGCTCTCAAATGACCAAGTTTCAAAGTCACTCTGGCATTCACACAAGCTTCAGTCACACCTCGGGCGGTGGTGCAGACATACTGTTAGTCACTGGAAACTGTCAGTGACTATTTAGAGCTTAATCTCCAGTCAAGGGGAGTTTTTTCCAGCTAATTCAACGAGTTTTGGCTGAAGTTCTTTGAAACTGGTGAGTGTAAGTGAATATGGTAGAAGCAACAGAGTTCAGCATGAAGTCTGCTGAGCCAGACTCAAAGTTTTCCACTACCATCTAAATAAAGTGGATTTGCATCTATGGGAGATGTCAAATGCTCAAAATAGCATTTTTCTAATATTTTCATGAGCATAATATTCAAATAACTCCAAGCAACGCACATTCAAATTTAACAAGAAATGCCACCACTTTTTAACTGTTTAATCTGGTCTCTTGATTTCCTACAATGTTTAAGTGGAATTTCAGGCTGTGTTTCTGATTCCGCAGGAATGTGGATGGAATGCTTTCATTAGCTCAGAGCAGTGACTCATGCTTCTTTTTTTTCATTTTCTTTTTTTCCCCCCTCAAAATAAATGCAATATTTTAAAGTAGGTTCAGCTCTGGGGCTGGGCTCTTCAATGCTGTCTACACATCTCATTCTCTCCAACACCCTCCAGACACAGCGGGGTGGTAGAACCTCACCAAGGAATCTTCTCCTCTTATTTACCTCACACTTTGGGCATTTTGCAAACCAAATGCAAATTCAGGCAAAACGGGATTTGCATAAATGTGTATTTCTGTTTGCAAACTGCCGTGTGAGGTATTTTGGGTGGGAGAGGGTTGCCTAAAATCTACTTTATCCATTTAGCATAGATGCTGTCAAAAGCATCAATTATCTCCCAACAGGGCATAAAACACTGTGGGAAAAAATTGATCTGGCCAAAACCCACAGATTGTATAAACTGGTCTTCTTTCATCAGCATCAGCAAAACCATCCTGTGAACTGAAGTGAGGTATCTATGACTGACCAGCTCCTCACAGATCTGCCACAGTAACAGCAGCAGAGTTTCACTGTTTCGCAAGCAGTCCTGGTTGTCCTCTCACAACAAGGGGGAAGCAATCTCTATTGGTTCTGTGCTCAGCATAAATTACTTTGCACATCTTCGTGGTGCAGATACCAGAAATCACATTTCCATTGCTAAACATATCTATGGATGGATAAAACTTCCTTTGGTTAATTTTTTTTTGCTTTCAACAGCAAAGATTGCTGCTACAGTGAAAATTTTTGTGAAGATAAAACCCCTGAATCTTAACAAATAGTTTGGCAGTTGACTTAAAATTAGGATGGAATTGCATGGAAGCCACCTGTGCTTTGCTTCCTCGAGATTTAACATGGAGCAAGTTAACTTGATCTAGGTGTTTTGTCACAAAGTTTAGGGGCTACAAGAAAGAAACAGGAATGAAGCTACAGGGCAAGGTGGAGATGAAAGATCCCCACCCACCAGTTGTGCTTATTCCCCTCAGGAGCTGACACATCCAAAAGTGCTGTCAGGAGCAGCTCTGTAACACCAGCCCAGGTCCTGTGCCAGTGGCAGGCAGCAAACCCACAGGAAGGTCTGTGCTGCCAGGCTGGGCTGCCTGTGCTCAGGGGCTCAGACCACAGGGAGCCATGGGGAACTAGGACAGGGAGAGGAGCTTCACTAGCAAAAAAGAGAGCAAGTTCTTCTCTGTAGCTAATCTGGGCTAAAAACATTACTGAAGTCATGCAAGTTCTGAATTGGCAGATCAGTTAGCAGTGAAATGTAATGGGGAATGCAGTTTATCCCAGCTTGCCAGCGTGTTACAACCACTTGCCATTTTGCCTCTCCCAGAACATTACCTCTTGCTGGTTAAGAAAACATCTTTCTTCATGCAAATGCACAGAGACCCAGGCCCTGCAGCTCAGCAGGACCATGGGGAGAACCCAGGAACACAGCCGTGCCCTTTGCCATTTGCAGATTGCAAGTGTAGATATGGCCCTTGGGTGAAGCATTTATTTGGCCAGTGCCACAGAAAATGCCATTGTTCTCAGGTGAATCATTTCCTTTATTAAAATTTCTCTTTTATTTTTGGAAGTCTGAAATATGTGTTTTTATGGTCCAGAAGAGAAAAAAGAGTTCTTAGCAGGGAGAAAAAGATTTTCAGGCTCCTTGTCCATCTGTACAGAGACTGAATTTAAAAGGTTAACACCAGTATGGAAAACACCGTGACATCCAACAACATGCCAAAGTGCTCGGTAGACAATTACTTGGTAAAAACACTGCATACATAGCAGAAGGAACAGCAAATGTCAGTACACAGGAATAATTCTAAAACTTAAAACTAAAATACAGAGGTTGCTGCAGTTGCTCCTTGATGGTGTTTACATTTATGTGAGGGCAGAGTAGACTAAAATGGCCTCCTTTTTCCCCCGCTGTATTTACATGAAATACTATGGTTTCTACAGAAAAAAAAGGTCCTTGAATATTTGAGTAAGCTTTTACTTTAGTGTCTGTCAGTGTGAGTTTGCAAAAGGCACTGCTTTTATCTTCTGGAGAGATTACAGTACAAGCAGCAACAGCAAGAGCTTTGCCGTGCTATCCTGCATTAGGCTCAGCTGACACTTGGGAGAAGCATGAGTAGGCATGAATACTTTAGATTACAGACCTTTGGCTAAAGCTAGAATTAAATATTCTATCTCGTAGGGTTTTTTCAGTAAAGGCAGTAGATCAGCTTGACATTTGTGGGCTGAGACCATGAGTCTCGTTTCATAATAGCTGACAAAATTTATTTTGCCAAGCTGAAATTTCTTTAAACATTAAAGAAGAAAGCATAGTTTCTAAAATCACCTAAATCCCTTTGTGAAAAGTGACTATCATGCTTTGGGAATACAGCCACACTGAAAAATCAGCACACTCTGAAATTCTTTCTGCTGTTTTGAATATTTAACTCCTGGTTAAGACACTTTCTAATCACGTAATTTACAACAACATTGATTTAAAATTTAAAAATAAAGAAATATAAATGTGAAGAAAAGTTTACGCACTTGTTTTACCTGTATGAGTCCTGGTATGAGTCTTCAGATGATCAGATCTGGAGAACTTTCTCTGACAGGTTTTACACTGAAAGGGCTTCACACCTAAGAGGCAAAGAAAAAAAAAAAAAAAAAAAAAAAAAAAAAAGAAAAAAAAAAAATCTATTCTTATGTCCCAACACTTTTTGGAAGGGTAAATGAAATCAGATATTTCTGAAGTTTCAAAAGTCTGGATTTTTTTTTGTTCTAGTTACTGTAACTGCTCCACCCAGCTCTGTGCCTACACATTACAGAAAGTTAGTCATTAATGAGGCCGGCATCCCCTTGTAACCTCCTCTTCCAGTGTCTGGGTCTGAAGCATCTGAACAGCCCCATCATAAACAAACTCCAACTTAAACCATTGCACCAAGGAGGATCTGCAAACATTGTTAATCCTGATCCTGTGGCTTGGCCCTGTGAGTATCGTGAAGGAGCAAATAGGATAAAAGAAAAATCAAGGTGCAGAAATCTATTTTCATGTGCTCCCAATAGGTTTAACTTACTTCACACTACTACTTTAAACACAGTTCTTGGGAAAATCTTACACATTGGCAAACTTTTCTTGCGGAACTGCTTAGTTTTAAACAGAATATATTCCCAATACTGGGCATACAGTATAGAGGAAACAGTTTCATTAAGAGAGTTGTTTCAAATGGTGGTGTCAGGATGTAAAAGTCACCTAAACAATCACAGTAGGCCAATTAAAAAACCTAGTCACGGCCTTCTCCTAAAATTAACTTCAAGAATTCAGTGTTATGAGCAGACAACATCAGAAAAATGGAAGTTCAGGAGTATACTCCAGGCATCACAACTCATGTATAAAGATGAACTCTAATTAGTAGGCAAGTCTTGTCCACAAACCTGTGTGTCGTCTTTGGTGCCGTTTGAGTTGGTCTGAACGAGAAAATCTTCGTTCACAGTCTTTAAAATCACACTGATAAGGTTTTTCACCTGGAGAGGAAAAACAGTTTATCAGAAGATGTGCCTAAATGAGGGAACACTTCAACTAGAATCAGAAGAGGAAACATGTTGGTCTGAAAGACTCCTCTCAGTCTGAAGCAGTCTAGTGGCACACCAGGACAGATTTGATATAAAGCCATACAACTCTGCTGGAAAGGCTGGCATAATTCTACTGCATTGACACTGATACTGAATCTGCTCATTCTAAGAAAATAGTTTATTAGGTTAAAGCTGCAAAATAATTCAGGTTGAGTGAATTTTTATTTTTTCTGCTGGAAAAAACAGGAATGTCTTGGTTCATATTTTTCTAAAAACCCCATTAAACCCTTTCCACCTGTTTCAGTAACACATGATTCATACAAAGGAACAACTTGCAGTTTGAGCTAAATTGGATTTAAGGCAAAAACTAAATAAGTTCCGTCCACATAGGTGGCAATTTTAACCACATTAAATTAATTAGAAAAAACTGAGCAAAATTCAACCTCAGAAAAAGACATATTCTTCCCCAAAACACAAATTAAGTTTCTTCCACAAAGGGCCATTAAACAGAACTTCTCACATAGCTGCACAGCTCCCACTGGCAAGGCCATGAATTATTGCAAAGCCTCATCTAAATATAAACTCTTCCCCTCCTCCCATGCAGTTCAGCAGAGATCCTCAGGGTGGGATTTCTCTGGGACGAAAAATGAGACTCTGAAGTTTTTAGAAAGAGAAATCCCTACAAGCAAGGTCTCAAAAGAACATAGGTTTCAATGCAAAGGTCTTCACCAGCCACGTAAACATGCAAAAAGAAATGCAGCAGTTGAGGAGTCTGAGGAAAAAGGGGAATACTGCCAGTGGGTAGCAGAGCACAGAAGTGGTGAAATTCGGCCAAGACAATGCTTATGCTGTTACAGGAGGAACTCTATGATCTTCCAGATCTGACTTAATCTAAACTAAGGTCCCTTTGCACAACAGTGGAATCCTGCTGCAGCCTCAGATATAATGACATTTATACCCACATAAAGTCTGATTCCAGTGCCACAGCACAGAGGCTTCAGCACGAGCAGGAATGAAACATTTCTCACTGCAAAGCTGGGAGGATCCTGGGCTTTATCTGGGACGTACACACAGGAGCAGCTGGGACCTGCTCTGTCTGCTGTGGGAAGCTGAGATGTAAACCAAAGGTCCTGTGGGAAGGACCTACGGGAAAACATCAGCTGGAGGGGGCAGTGGGTTTGATTTCTCTCTGTTTAATTTTAAAAACATATCACTTTGATAAACCTTCATTGCAGGTGTCTGCATTTCTGATTCTGCTATGATGAGGAAATGTATTCTGGTTGCACTGGTATTCTGAGACACCAAAGCAAACCAGTTTAGTTTAAAGCAGATGCCTTTTGATCCAGGTGACAGAGAATAAGCAGCACATTAAGGAGAGCATTCCAAATTCATCCTGGTGTAGCTAAAATAAAAATTTTACAGAAGCAACTAAATTGGCAAGAATAAGCTAACTTCCTGTGACAGTCACCCCAAGGAGTTTACTGATTCTCAAACCTAGGTGTGGACAATTTCTATGTCTGCTGTGCTTAATTTATTAGCATAAGAGATTAAAGTTGCCACAGGTGTTTGAAATAGTTCCATACACTTTGACCGCAAGGACTCCCTGGGGGGTGCCTGCTTTTCAGAAACCACTTACTTCCAAGGAATTCAACCCTTTGGCAGATTTAAGAGGGGGAATGTCAGCAGAGCAGAATGCAGTGACAGGATGATTGTCTGCTAATTGCAATATAAACTTAGAAGATGGTTAAGGAGGCATTGGAATAAAACAGCATAGAGGGTCTGATGGCATGCACATGAAAGTATTTTTTTAAATACTTTGGAAAATAATGTTGATTAAATTAAAGACACATTTAACTCGTGCATATACTAACGGAGTCAATCTAAAATGTTTACATAGGGATATGGTGACACTGGGAAGAAAACAAAAAGCAAATAAACAAAAAGAGGCACAACATTTGGACAGAAATCCTAACTTCACTTTCCTTCTACATCTTCCATGTCAGCTGCCAAAGCTGACTGTCACATGCCTGTGAGCTCCCATAAATTTCATCAGAACAGGACAACAGAAACATCCCAGATTAGAAAAAGTCTGTTAGTACCCCATTAAATTCCCACAGTGAGAGTGTCTCATTTCCCCAGGCCTATCAAAGCCTCTCCAGTAAAAGGCTAAAATCTCTATGTATGAAAATATCCAGCAATGCCATCACCTCCTTATGTGAACACGTACAGTCTCAAAACAAAACAGGAGATGCAGATGGAGCTTCACCAGCCCTTCTACCTGAGACATGATTACCTACACTACTGAAAGAGGGCACACAAAAAAAAGGCTGAACTTAGTGCATTATGAAATAGTGAAGATGAGAGAGGGTAGAGGGAATGGCATATCTTTAATATTTAGGAAAATAATTTTTAAGAAAAAGCTCAACAGTTGTAAGACAAGCGTGAATCTGCCTTTGCACATATTGCAATAAATGCTTCTAATAAAATAAACTTATTTTGTAAAAAATAGCTAACTTAAACTAAGGGAAGTGGGCACATTTTCTCAGGAGCAAATTCATTTGCTCAGATGCATGGGAAAATAGAATATTCTACTGCTGTAGCAGTTGCACAAAATATTCACAGTCACTGCTTTTAATTAAGGAGTTCTGCAAGAGTAAAAGCCTGTCACTAACTAGAACAGATGAGAAAAGGAGGCTCATCTTGAAACCAGAGACTGCAAGTGTGAATGGGAATCTGAAGGCTGATCTGTATTCCCTTCACCAATTTAAACCCCTTTTCTTAAATAAGTACCCACTTAATCAAACGAGTCCCATGGGCACAACTTTGCCTTGCTAATATTGCATTTTTTATTCAATATAATTTGCTTTAGCAAACTCACACAAAAAACATGTTTATTTATTTAGTAGGGAGCCTTTATAGTTAACATCTTCTGTCATCTTCACACCATGACAGCTGTGACATGTCATTACTATTCTGAAACTAATCTTGTATTTTAGATTCATAAGTATTTTTATTTTATGCTGTAGAAATATCAGCCTGAACAGATACAGCTACCCTACCATAAAGGACAACCCTCCTGATCTACACATTCTCATCCTCCATTGCAGATCATACCTGCAGCTGAGCCTATTTAGACTAAAGACTCTCCCTAGCAGACAGGCAGAGGATATTCTCTCTGCAAACCTGTTCAGCTTCGTGTTAGGATAAATCCAGTTTTCCCAATGAGTGGCACTGAACCCAAAGGTTCTCTGGCAAGAATGCTGGTGCTTCCACCAGAAGTTAAATTTATGGAGGTCTAGACATCAATTTGTTTCTGCAAGGAAGTGCCTGAAATCTGCCACAGAATGACAACTCACATTATTTGCTTTGAACAAACTGTTGAACAGTTAGACATATTTCTGCATTTCCTTCCAGAGGCCTATCTGCTGCAGCAAAATACACCAAGATAAGAAAAAAGCTTTTTTGGCTGTACATGTTTCAATAAAGGCATTGTTAAGAACAGATAAGCAGCCTCGGAGGGTACAAAGTGTTAACATATTTTCAGCTAAGGCTATTTGAAACATTGGTAAAAACTGACTACAGAATCCAACTTTGTGTTTCAGGGCCTTGCTTGGTTTTGCAGTACTGCAGCTGGTGAAGAATAATGGAAGATCTGATGAGCCAGTCCTTTGTATGTATCTATTATAGAAAGAAAATACATAATCTAGAGGCAACAATATTCTGCAAAGACACAATCTTGTGGTTTAATATCAGATATATGTAACAGCCTGTTTTCAAATCATGTGTTCATCATTTAAAACGTTGACCTACCACTACACTAAGATAGTGTAAGGTGGAAGAGCTCCAAGCCATGAGTGAGTCCAGAACTAATAAAGACTAATAAAAGTTTTGTTTGATGAGAAGAGGTGTACCAAACACAACCGCACTATTTTTGGAGAAAACTGGTTTCCAAATTTTGCTTTTGACATGCAGGAGAAACAAATCAGGGTTAGACAAAGACATGAAGTTGCAAAGGAGACTGGAAATGGATCTGCATCACAACAGTGGGTTTGACTGCCCCGGGCTCCTGAAGAACATGGTAGTGGAAGACCTTTATGGCCACTAAGTCCAGACTGTCCACACATCCAGCAGCCAAGAAAATATGATAACTGGGAAGTTATCCCCTCCAGATGCTCCTACAGGTCACCAAGCAATCCCAAAAACTAGGGCTGATAGACCACAGGAGGAGAGGAAACGAAGATCATCATATTCTAAGCCTCCACAGCAGCTGGGAATTTGGTAAGTAGAATTCCCAGATGATAATAATAGGAAATGTCTAGTACCCATTCAAGAGGCTGAGGACAAAAGCCTGTCAGCTGATAAAGGGGAAAGCTCCCTTCTGATCCTAAAGCTGAATGCATCAGCCAGGCAGGCTACCCAAGCAATTTTCATTCCAACAGTGAATCATCCCTTGCTTTCTGCCTTCGGCTGCAAGAATCCTTGAAAGCTTACATGGCAATGTTGGTATCAGCAAACACAAGCTGGCTTGGGAAACAAGCTGGCCTCTTATGGAAAGAAACTTGGAAAGATTTGAGAGATAAATAATTTTTGCTGTCAACATATCAAAATGTATGGGCAGAAAAATCTGCACCCACTTGTACAGAAAAGATGTTTAAGGGGAAAAAAAAGGTTTTTCCTCTACCCAGTTCCACTACAGCATGAACCAGAGAAGGGGCATGTATGACCTCAAAGACAATGGGAGAAGCCTCTCTGGGGGTGTTAGACAGACACAGGTCTGTCCCCTACTTCTTTTGGAAGTTTTCTGACTCTAAAAACCTACATTATATATTATATTAAAAATCTTCTACAGCTAAGGAAAAAAAATTAAATATGTAAGTTGAAGTCCTTGTGATTCATTCAGAAATAACACTGGGAAAGCCAAGCAACGAAATGGAATAAAATACAGGACCAGAACAAGCAAATAATGACTGCTAAAACACAGAGTAAATCAGTTTAGGAATGAAGGAAATAGTGATTATGAGAAAAAAATCTAATCTGTTTAGGCATCATGGAGAAAAATAATGAATTTAATGGCCTTCAAAAGATTTCCAAGTTTTCTTGTTTCCAATTTATTTACAGAAAATAGAAGAGCATTCCTGTAGACCTTCCTTTCTAAAGATGAACTTGAACTTACAGTCTAAAGTATCTTAACTTTTTAATTTCAGCAGCTCTGAAGATAGCTGGCTGAATATTTTCTGACTTGCCCATTCATTAAATAAAAGTGCTTTGTGTGCATTTCTCACAATTTCACACAATTAACTAACTGAATGGTCTCCAAAAGGAGAAGATTGCACCTATCTGTTATGGAATGTTAGACAATCTGCTAGGTTACCCAGCCTGGGCTGCCTTCCTGTTCTCTTCCATCCCTTTGATGTTCTGTCTTATCAGTGGTCAACTGAATATCTGTATCTACAGATTTCATCCACAGACTTCTAGGTAAGCACAGAAAGAACTGCCTAAATAAAAATATGACTGGCAATCAAAAAAACTCCCAAAAAACCCTAAAAACCCATAAGAAACATATCTGAATATATATCATAATTTTACACATCCAACACCATAAATCTCCCAATACAGGAAGTAACTCTGTTTACTCTTTGACAAGGTGCAGCAGAGCATTTGATTTCCACATTTTGAGATTTTATTTCCTGAACTCAGGCAGAATCCAGACATTAGCCTCCAAATGACTGGCTTCAGGCTCAATCCTTCATGGAAAGATCCCACAGCAGGGAACATATTTACCAACCCCTGCCTCCACCCCCAACCAGAAAAGGCTTACACAGGAGAACCAGAGGATGCTAAATGTCTAGGTTCCTCTTGCAGAGGAAACTTCTTAATAATTAACATTAGATGAGATTTGGAGTGAGATTCAGTGGTCCCAAATGAGGGGGGAAAGCAGAAAAAAAATTAAAAGAGAGAACAACTCACAGCCCTGCAATAGTAAGAGAGAGAAGGAGGTGATCTACTTGCTGTCAATGCTGCTGTTTGTTTTTCTTCACTATATCTAGAGAGCCTTCTGCTCCAAAAGAGGGGTTGGCCAGCTGACAGAGCACACACTCGCTCATCTGATGGATTCTCCCGCTCCCTGACCTGGCAGAGCGCTTCGTGCCCCTTGTGCTATCCTAAACCCCCCCTGCCCACTGTGCTGTGCCATGATTTATACCCACCAGTGTGCTTTCTGCTGTGCATCTGCAAGTGGGACAGCTTGAAGTATCTCTTGTTGCAGCCAGGGTAGGCACACATGAAGGGACGCTTCTCGTTCGTCTCACTCGCCGACCGCACAATGGTCGGAGCCACTCCGGGCACACGCCGGACGTCCTGCAACGACAGACACCTGCTAATGCCACATGTGTGCTCTCAGCTTTGACTTCACACATTCAGCCACTCAACACTTCCCCAGGACAAAGAGGTACTTAAGCAGCTCGCACTGGAAACAGGCAATTTTATGTCATTCTACATCAACAACCTTAGTATGTCTTAATCTGCTCTCCGCAGAGTGTTAAAATTATTCGAAGGTGAAGCGCAGTGAACTCTGCTCAGTGAATTCTCTCACTGATGTTTGTATATGAGATTAAATGGCCCACACTCTGACCTCATGTATAACCACACAATCCTGGCAGAACTCTCATTGCCACATAAAATAGTTCTAAGTTTATACCAGTGTAAGAGGTAAGAGCATGAGCCAGAGGAGTATTGTCCTTTTTATTTCAAGTACTCATATGAAGTTAAAGGACAAGGAAATGGATGTCTTGGATTAACACACACTGATTAACAACAAAAACAAAAACAACTGTCTAGGTGGAGCTGGTGAATAGTTCAGCCTTAATGCATTTTGGCCACTGTCACAATGTTCCACCAAAGATGATCTCCTACTTCTGGAATAATTAACTTCCTTGAACAATGTCAACCACTTACTTTTATTCACTCAACAAAAGCTGGCTCAGGAGCCTGTTTCTGAGAGCTTGCCACTGAAAAATGACCTGCTAAACTACACACAAAAGGAAAAGGAGAAAAGATGCTATCTAAAAACACTGATGTATGTTGACAACACAGAGAAACACAGAAAAGACAGATAGTCTGTAATGACTTTGCCATCAGTTTTAACATGGTATATCTTTTACAGGGGTATTTAATAATGATATGACTGTCCCAGAAAGGGAGGAAATTAACTCCCATGGATGGTAAGCTCCTCCCAAATATTCACTAATTACTTAGTTATGAGGAAACGATCCCATATTTTGTTTGAAGGAAATACATTTGAATTAGTAAAGTTTCAGAAACACATAAAAACAAAATGTCATCTAAAACTTTCATATATGTAGTTATTAGATATAGTCCATCATAACCACAGAAGCTTCACACGGCCGGAGTGATTGGAGCTAGAATTTGGAAACTGGATCACGTCTTTTAGATGATCCTGAGAAGCTGGTAAGGAATATTGCCTTGCAGACACATTTCAGAAGAAGAAATAAGCCATTTCAAGTGACTGTGTCAGAAAGCAATGTTATGTTAGAGTTCAATGGCTGCAGTGAAGCCAGGACACTTACGTAAAGCATTTCTTGACAACGCAGGGAAGCCGCAAATCAAGGATGGGTTTACAAACACCAGTGAAGTAGTGAATGAACACTGTAAGCAGGCAGCAGTTTTACTTCCCCAAGAGGAATGCCCCACAACACTTACCTGTATGCCTCTAAAGACTCCATGGGTGTGTATTCTGTACTGGGCCCCACAGCTGTATAACATGGGAGCGCTGTGGTTCTCATTTTCATATCCCGCTGTATGTCTGTAAGTAAACATGGGAATCATGAAAAAATTAAATCTTTTTCAGTATTCAGCTCCATGTGAGAGGTTTCTTTTCTTAAGTCAGTGATAACATATGCAGAGTTTGCTTTTACAGCCATGATATCCAAGTTCAAGCAAAATTCACCAATGGAAACCTGCTCTGCCTTCACATGGATCTGCTCCTGCTGGCACAATGCACTGACTCCATACAAACATCTATTAGTATCCATTAAGGCATCCAGGGGAAAAGAAAAAAGAAAAGAAATTGTCATGATTTGAACTCTGATGTATTTCCACAAAGATTTTAGGTAAGAGGAAGAAATTCACATAGCACAACGGTGTCATGTGCACATGTTCACGTTATTTATCAGTCAAACGTGGGGCTGGCTATTGCTAATATCTTCTGGAATGAGCAAAATGCCTCAAGTTTCACATTAAGTGCAGTGGATTTTTGTCAACACCTCATGACTCAGATATTACCCGATACTACCAAGCAAGTGATGACATTTATAAGAATAGCAGTCATGTACTCATAAACAGAGATTACAAATCAGTGTCTAAACTATTTATCCCACATATCAGCTTGCAGGATGTGCTACAAATTTATCCTTTATAAAAATAAAATTTTAAAAAAAAAACAGCCCATCCCTACTAGGTATAAATTTCCAAGATTTCTCATGCAGCACATTAATTTTAAGAATATTTAACTTTTGGTGTGTTTTGGGGTTGCCACAGCCATATGTTTTGTCTAATTATGTTCTTCAAAATCCTGTGTTCTCATGTCCTGAATGTTGGAACATTGCTGTGTCTCCTGTTTGCAGCCTTTTTAATGTCAAAATCACGTAGATACATCTTAGGTTTAATTTTTGAATGAGCATGTTACATTATCACTTGTAGAAGTATACATTGGCAATGGCAAGTGTGCATGTTTTACACAACACCAGAAATTAGAAAGACCAGAACAAAACCCCAGGGCACACAGCTAGGGACAAAGATGGATATGTAGGATGTTATCCCAGTCTTTGCCAAATGCTTGCAATAGCAATTTGAAGGGGTCCCTGAGGTCCAGACTCTCATTTCACTGGTCCTTTCTCTTCACTCAAAGTTCATGTGCAGAGTAGAATTACAAGGAAGTTTTAAAGCTCTTAAGTGATTTGCAGAACAGGCAGTGGAACTGGAATGCGGGACATGTCTAAAGGGTTTGTGAACCTGGCTGTAGAGGAGGGGAGCAGTGTCTGGGAGCAGCTCTCCCTGCAGAGGGTGGGCTGCATTCCTCACCATTCGCCCCCGTAGCGGCTGGCAGGCTGCTACCTGGCAGATGTGCTCTCTGAGGTCAGTTCTTTCACTGCTCTACAGTGCTAATTTCAAATCCTGGCTCCACCTGACTATTCAAATCAAAGGCTACATCTTTTGAGAAGGTATGCTCTGCTTATTTCAATTTCAATTCAATTTTAAGGTGATAGTAATGAAATAAGTTATGGAGGGGTGGAAAATAAGTATCTCTGTTCTGTAGTAATATCTGTAATAATAGATAAAGAAAATACCATCAGCTGATTTAAATAGATTAAACTATTCTGTAGATATGTACCATGTCCAAATAAATAGGGTCTCCTCTCTGCCCAGGGCCCAGAAGTGGCCTTTTTCAGCCTAATCCAAGTAACAAATTACCATTTGCTATCACCATTTGATCAGCACAGGTTCCCCACCAGCATCAAATTTTCCTCTCTGTTTAAAGGCAGCAAGTCTGTACATGCCAAAATAAAAAACAAAAGAAAAAGCTGGGGAGAGCTGAAATCTCCCAACCCATGGTGATACCCATGTTGGTCACAAATTACACAGTGCATTTTAAAACAGAAATGGAACAAGAACGACCACTGATAAGGAGGAAGCTCTGCAGTGGAAGCTGTTGCTGACCTGTAGCACAGCAGTAAATCAAGGGTAAATGTGAACTTCAGCACTGGTCACCCTGAGTGTAACCTCCCCTTCACGCCTGTCCTAACAACCTTAAACACTACAATAAACAACAGACACAAAGGCAGATAAAAATTCCCAGGACAGAAACTTTAGAAGGAGAAGCTGGAATATGTAGTAAAACCTTATACTACAAAACACAGCCACGCTTTCCCTCCAAATTCTCTTGGTTTTCATCTTTCCATGATAATCTTTTTTGTCAAGACCAGTCAGTTCTGAAATAATTCCTCCCAGGAATAAGAAGCAGAGCAAAGACCCTGACTGTGCCCTAAGGAATGGCTCTATGAATGAGAGGTATCCTCCAGATGATCTCCATCTCAATTTTCATTGCACTGTTGGGAAGCCTTCCTCAACATCCAGCCTTTTCATATTTCTTCCCCTTATTTCTAGTTATACTTTGCTAAAACTGTACACACAACTGCAAAGCCATGAAGATTAAAACCTGTTTTCTGAGCCCCTTGACCCATGATATACTAAGTCCTTAACCAGCTCCCTAGGAGAGATGCTTTAATAATCAGGAGCCCTATTTCCCATTTTACACTGGGCACATTTCCATCAGCGTTGGCTGGTACTCAGCATGGCCATATGGTGATGACAGCAAAATGGATCATGAGAGATTTCTTGGTTAAAACACTATTTACTCATTATGGAGCACTGTGGAATAATCTGACCTTTGGGGAGATAGAAATTAACAGGTGGATATTCCTTCCAGATCTTTTTCTTCCAGTCTCTTTGCTCCATGCACCCATGATTTATGCCACAAAGTGTACATCACAGTTGGCACAGTTGGCTTGTTTCATATGGCTACAGTTTATATACTATAATAAAAGCAGGGGTAGAAGAACAGATACAAATCTAAATCCATTATTAAACTCAAACACCTGCTTTATTGCTTGCAAGAGATAATGAGCAGATGCAAGGCCACATACACAAGGAATGCAAGTAACTGATGAATTTATACCTGCAGTACATTAACTAAATGGAAATCTCCAGAGGGTAGGACAGTCCTTAACTTTCATCTTTTCTAGTCAGGCACTTTGTGTTTAACTAGGCAAAGAGACAACGCTTTATAAGCTCAGGGCACCAAATCTATACATATAATAATGAAAAATTATCCCGATGGACTCTCAGGACTAGATGACAGCCTAGGCCTCCACCAAAGCACATGTTCTCTCTCAGCAGGATGGGCTGCTCAGACAACACCACAGCAGCCTGGAGGAGTGCCAAGGGAGCCACTCACTGCCCTGTTGCAAGTGCACTCTGAGTGGGCTGCAAGCCCATCCACAGCTCCTACGCTGGGCTCCGGGGGCTCAGCAGTCCCAGCAGAAATCCAGCTAAAACCAGTGGAATAATCAGGGAGCAAACAGCTGAATTAACCAAAGAAGAAGAAAAATCCAGAAAAATCCCCAGTGAGGCCCAGAGTCACACTTAGGAGAGACACTAGACTGATCCCTCCATAGCTCCTAAAAGAACTCAAAACTAAGTGAGACCAGATGCAGACAAACTGGCCTGCCAGGATCCGACACAAATTTTTGTTTCAGCAAGGACTGAAGGATTTGGCCTCACAGTCCAGCTCTGCTTTTATTTGTAAATATACAACTCCCTTTAGCTTCAATCGGAACTGCTCAAAGGCAGAAATGGACTACAAATACTTAGAGTTTGGGTTAGCTGGTGAAAAAAGGACTCAGTGTATTTCGTTCTCTGGATCTAGACAGCCAGACCTGGAAACACAGCCATAAAGTGTAATTCTAGATAACTGGGAAACAAAGGCTGATACTTACAAAGGAAGAGCTCTGTGCTGTAGAGTATTTAGGAGCACTTGCGTTTACCATTAGCCCAGCAAATCCTTAACACTCGCAGAGTAGCTCTTTTAAAATGATTAATCTCAGAGTTGTACAGATTGTACAGAGATTAATAAAAATGAAGGGTTTACAGATGAGAATGTGTGATGAAAAACAGAGCAGCTTTAGAGAGTTGTATCAATCTAAGTGGTTATAAAGAAAAAACCCATAAAAGATGACATTCTAATCTGAATATTTTTTAAAAATAATCAAGCTGCAATTTCTCTCTCACACCATTTTTACTTTGTAAAACTGAAATCGCCTGTCTAATGTATAAAGCAGTTACAACTTAATCTGAAGAGTTAAGCTTTTTATTATTATTTCATAAACCAAAAAAGGGAAGCTTTAGGGCACACTGAGGAGAGCTAGAAAATTTCAGATGAAACGTGAATACACATTGATTCATGAGATTCAGACTTGGAAGAATAAAAAAAGCCAGAAAGCAAGATTACATAAAACAGGCACCACATTAAGCTTCAATTTAATTGTGTTTCAACGCAGGAACAGGAATTTTAGGGTTTAGAAACAGAGCCAAAAATGAGGCAAAGTGAGGGTGTGGGCTAGTCCTGTTGATAACAGAACATAAAGGAAGAGAAGTAGAGTTAATTCCCTCTGCTAAAATATTTACCATCCTAGCACCCTGGGAAAAATATGTATGGAGACAGCAAAAAGATCCTGATTAGTTATATAGAAGATCCTGTTTCTGCCTGGTTTTTGTCTAATACTATTATGGAGGGTGGAGTATGAAGCTGCATTTTTATCTGTCCTTTCCAAGGCAAAGGAATACTTAAAAGTATGATTTCACAGATTTGAGTCCTTCTGCCATCCTCAGTGAGAGAATCAGCTGGTTGATGAGAGGAAGGCTCTAGATCTTCAGGGGACCTCTGTGTTTCTGACTTCAATAGTCCATCTTTGGTTTGGGGTTTTTTACCATTGACCTGAGTGGAATCAGGATTTCCCCAAACCCTTCCCTTCAAAACGAGACCATCAGTTATCGGTGGGAAAGGATAAATTCCGTATCAGAGACAGTAGCTTATTGCTAATTTCCACCTCATCTTGATTGCAGAACTGAACCCAAGTAGGAATTTTTGCACCCCCAAATTTTACTAAAAAACCACAAAAGCTAAACAGAAAAACCTTTACAAACCACTCCTAAACAAGAAAGGTTTTCACTGCCTTGTTTTAGATGTTTTAATAGTGTTCTACAGAGATCATACCTAATATTCCTTACAGTGAGCCTGAGAAAACAGCAATAAATACCAATTTCCATGGAACATGCTGAGTGTTTAACATCCAAGCAAAACCAAAAGAGGAAAACCAAAATACTGTCTGGTTCTATGCCAGATTTCAGAAGACTGCCAGAAATATGGATCATTGAGTCTTGCTGTGGGCAATGTAGCCACACTTCTTGTCTACCATGCTGTATAGTTTCCTGTTTGGTATCAGTTATTTCTGTGCCACTTTTACACTTAACTCATCAAAATATAAAGGAGGGTTTTATCGTCCTGAGGGCTACCTCTAGAACTGCTGTGGAAGGAGGCAGTGTTTTTCATACTGGACAAATGAAAAAGCAACACAAAAATATGAAGGACAGAAACCAATGGCAAAAGTGTCCACTAATGTGGAACGTGCATTTTGAGATGCCTGGGACCCACTGAGTTTCCTGCAACAGAATAAATCTGATCCCAGCAGCTCCAAACAAAATACCACAAAATGAAGAACAAATCATCAGCAAACAGCCTGAGGAGATAAAATCCAGTCCCATAGTGAGGTTCACTGCCTTAACAGTGAAGCTTTCCTTTCAGATTCTAGAAGCTGCCAGTTTGTGTGACAGCTCGTAGACAAGCCAGCCCTCCCTCTGGTCCACCCAAAGTTCAGAAGGTGACAGAGAGGGGGCCCTGGACAAACAAGCAACACAATTAACACACATGAGCTCACAAGGCACTGCTCTTCCCTCACATGTGTTGCAAGAGCAACTTGAGCTCAATCAGAGCTGCATCAATTTGGAATTGAACCCAAGTGAAAATCTAAAACGCAAATTCAGGCACTTGGACTGTATGGCAGCAGTAATGGGCTGTCTTCTTCTCCAGGGACAACTCTTGGCAGAGGGAAGCTCATCTTGGGCCATCAGACACCTTTTGGTTTGCCAGCAAGTAGAAACACCTAGAACTCGTGGCTGCAGCTTTTTCTCTCTGCTTCCCTGTTAACACCTCTCTCCCCTTCCCCTACCAGTCCATCACAGTGCTGTACTCTGGCAGAAGACAACATTTCAGTTCACTTCAGATGTCTCTCTTCACCATTTAGCAATGGCTGGCCAAGATCTCTGTTCCATACCTTTTACAGCCTGCCCACCTCTGCCTGTGTCTCAGGCCATGCCTTCCACAGATTCCTAAGGCTTACGCCCACTGACAGCACTCAGAGACCAAACTCCACTGATACGTAGAAACTTCTTGCCCCCAGTTCCAATATCCAATATTAAAATATCCGTGAAGGAAAAAGCATTCAGGAAAAACAGTCTTCCATGGCCTTAAAGCCATGGGCTGAAGAAGGCTCTGAGCAGATAAAATCATTGAAGAGTTTAGATGCCACGTTCTTGCTGCTGATGACACACAAAGAGGGCTGTTCATAAGCTTGCAACTCAATGGGAATGATTTTCACAACGACTGAAAAGGACACAGCTTTGGCTACCTGACAGTATCCCTTGCCCAATTTCAAACTTTTAATCTGGTTTGAGGAGATTCTGGGGCTGATCACTCAAATATTGGCAAGACTGTAAAGAGCTAGAACCAGAATGCTCTCAGATAAACTGCCAGACAACTTCAGCATAGAAACTGCCAACTAACTCTACCTAAATTGCACTGCAAAAGCTTCATTTCATCATGAACCCAGAAAAGCAAGCTACTGACCTGGTCTGCTGTCAAGTATAAAGTGTATGACCTGTAAGTTTTATGTAACTGTAGAGTTCTCTAACTATTTGCAGAACTTACTGGCAACGTTTTCTTCCTTCTTATAATGTGCAAAAGTCTCACTGAAGCCAAGAAGAAGTGCTGGGAAGAACTGAAGGCAAGGAGCTAAACAGGGACAGTCATCATTGGATAGAATCTAGAAGCTCCATATTTCAACAGGGAGATGGACTCCAAAATTCTTAAATTACAGCTACAAGATTGAGAAAAGCATCTGAAACACTAAATGCCTGGGAATCACTTATGAACAGTTCATATATTTTAAAGATGTAAATCTTGGGAAGAATACCTTATGTTCATGGCAACTGAGATTGGAGGTACTGTGTATTGTAACTCTCAGCCAGAAAAGACAGATAACTATTTTGGCTCATATTACTAGTGATGAGGCTATGTCTAGCACTGATTTTCCACAGATTCTACAATCTTGGCCTATACCAAAACTTTGAGCTTTGTTTTACCATAGATCATTCATCTTGATTTTTCCTCTTTTCATGCATCCTAGGTCACATACTTTACACTGCTAACAGTGTGACTCCTGGACAAGTAAGAAACCATTTATTTTGTTCAGTGCTCCTTTAATATTTCTATTGTGACTTTTTTTTTCACTGAGTTCCCCAAAGAATAACCTCTTCCTTGCTTTAATAACTTGGACCTCGGTCAAGGTTGATGTGTTTCTCCATTTTGCAGGATATTTTCTTCAGAAGAGACAAAACAGTGTCTAATATTGCAATGACTGATCTTTAAAGGGTACAGTTTAAAGAGGAAATCAAAAAGACTTATGAAAGAAAAGTAGGAAACAGCCTTTAAAAAGAGGGGATTGGGAGCAAAGACAGTGAACTATACACAACTGTAGGATTTTGGGATCTTCTCTACCCAGAAGAAAGCTCCTTGACGGATTTCTTCAGGTTCAATTCCCTCATTCACTTCACTACAAATAGTTTACTATGCTACTATCTTCTCCCTCTAACCTTCAAACACCATTTGTGAATGAGCTACAAAGAGACCCCATAATATTTTTTTCCTTTATCGCAGTACAGCCCTGTACAAAAAGTCCACCTTCAACAAGATTTTCGCATCTGTGGACAACTACATGAAAGCACAGATCTGTGCAGGCTTTTATCAGCCCCTCCTGCTGTTCCCTTGAGACTGCACACGCTTAGACACTGAGAACATCTCAAAGTTGGCAATACCTGCCTTCGGTGGGGGAGTTTTCAGAGCCAATTATCTCCTCAGAGCAGTGAATCATCTGCTCTGAGCAGAGCGGGCAATCTGTGGCTTTCCCTTGGCTGAGATCAAAAGTAGCTCTGTCGCTCATGGCAGCGGCCGTGGATGAACCGAGGCGAGGATGCGGTAGCGCTGCATCCCCTCCGGCCTCCGGGCGCACTGGAGGCTCCCCAGCCCTGGCAGAACCGATGGGGGCACAGAGGGTGTGGAGAGGGAGGCAGCGGCACGGGAGCGCTGCCCGCCCTGCAGCGGCCGCCACCCCGGCGGGGCCCCGCGGCGCCTCGGAGCCTTCCTGCCCGCCCGGCCGCAGGAAGCCCCGCGGGGGAGGCGGGCCGGAGCCTCTTCCCGGCAGGTGGGAGGGCGACAATGGCCAGGAGGAAGGAAGCCGGGAGGCGGCCGGGCCGGGACACAGGACGCAGGGCCTGGAGAAGGCAGGGAAAGGGAAGAGGGATGGTAGGAAGGGGAGACGGCTCAAGGGGGAAAGAACGAAGGGGCCGCGGCTGCCCCTCCAGGAGAGGCCCAGGCACCGGGAGCTGGCCCAGGCACCGGGACCGGGCACAGGCCAGCCCTGCCCTGCCCTGCCCGGTGCACCGGAGCCTCTGACACACCCAGCGCTGGGCTCCGTGGGCACGGCCAGTCAGCACCCCATCCCTCAGCCCAGGCCGGGGCAAGGATCGTCAAAAACACGGCAAGCTACAGCCAGGTGATGAGGCACTCTCGGGACCGGACAGTATTATTTTTTTGTGCAAGTAACCGCATTCTAGTCATGAAATCCAAGATAAAGTTAGCTCAGTAATGTAGCTACAGTAGGGCCACAATTTAGAAGAGAACAAAGCTCCTTACCCTTTCAGTGTGGATCCCAAGTTCATTTGGTTCCATGTCATGCATTCAAGCTGTGAGGTCATTTGGTATAAATTGTCACTGTTGTGAAAAGATGTAGAATTAGAACTAAAATTACAGCTATCATATAAAAAACAAAACATCAGAATATCAACAATTTCTTTGTCATTTGTTTTATATATATAACAGTAGAAAGTGGATGTATTTTATATAATCCATTTTAACGACACATTATGAATTTTTAAAAATGAAAGGAAATAAAAGAAAAGAAAATCTGTGGATCGAAAAGTCACTTTGAATCTGCAAGCCTGACGATTTGTGAAGAGCTGGAAATGGAAACATAAAACTTTTTCCTTCCCGAAAAATAATATCCGATATTGACACACTGAAATGAATGAAACGAATATAAGCTGCCCGGCGGGGTAACGCAAAGGATTGCTTGTTTTAAAAAGTCAAATCTGTTAACTGTTTTAAGCAGGAGTGTGAGAGACCACGTGGGTAATGGAGTGAAACAGCTATCGTGACTCGTGATGGATGTTGCTACATAGAGGGGCTTGACAAGCAGGAGAAAAATTGAGTGGCTGGGCGATAAAGGAAGCTCACCGCTGGAGCAGGCTCTTTCCCCGCCGGTGCACACCGAAGGCAGCCCGGTGGCGGCTGCAGCCGCGGCTTCCCCGGCTCCGCTCGGAGCGCCAAACCCGGGCAGCGCGGCCGCGGTGAGGGGCGGCGGGAGGCGGGCACGGAGCCCCACGGAGCCCCGGGAGCGCTCTCCCGGCAGGGCAGGTCCCCACGGGGCCGAGGAGGCTCCCCCGGCCCGGGGTCTCCCCGCAGCGCAGCTCCCGCCGCCCTGGAGAGCGCGGGAGGGGGGGCGAGGCGGGAGCCCCCGGCTCTTCAGCAGGGCGCTGTGATTGATGCCGGGGAACCGCCGCTCACAACAAACGCAAATCTCCCCGCTGATTAATTACACCTAAACTCGCTGGATTTACGCGGTGAATTTATACCATTTTGTTATTAGAAGAGGGTATTTTTTTTACTTTTTTTTTTAGTTTTTTTTTTTTCGTTTTTTTTTTTTTTTTTTTTTTACTTCTTTGCTGGTAGAAGAGACCTAAAAAAGCCAGATTCCAGTGGGAAGCTTTTGCATATAAAAACAAATTAAGTGACTTCAATCTCGAAGTATGCGTAATATCATTTGTCAGTATCACTGGACACTATTATTCATTAGTGTGTCTGAAGTGCTATTATGCTACTACAATGTCCTGCATATCAGCTCAGGAATTGTTAAACTCTCCTGCAGTTTCCCCATTTGCAATAGCAGTCCGTGCTGGTCTGTGCCAACTACGTTTTGCAATTCCACGAATTCTTCCTGTAATGCTGCTGTAATTAATTCCTCCAGGACCCTGATTTTTATTAGAAGTGCCCGCCCGATGCATTTACAGCAGGAGATTTCCCTTTAACTTTCTTTCGCTTGACAGTTCATTTATAAGAGCCTCCCCCACAATATCCACTTTTTCCCCTCCTTTGCTTTTTCATAAAGCAATACACTTATTCATCTTGTCACAGCTCGCAGCCACTGTATTCCCTGCCGCCCTTGGGTGACAGTGTCCAAGACGAGGCGCCCCGGGAGCAGCGCGGTGCCCGCGCCCCGGCGCCGCCGCCGCTCCCCGGTGCCCGCCCGGCCACAGCTCCCGCTGCGCTCCCCGCGGTCCGGCCGCGCCCCGCTCCGGGCTCTGCAGCGCCGGCAGCGGCTCGACGCCGGAGCCCGAGCTGGCTTTAGCCTCCGAAGGGAGCCCCGAGCGGCTTTCGGGCAGGCTGGGCGTCGTGGAAAGCGCTGGGAGAGGGCTGGGAGCGGAACTCCGCTGCTTGCGCTAAACCCCGCTCTGCCCCGTTTGGTGTCTCCTGAGCGCGGCCCCCCAGGAGAGACCCTCAGCCCTCGCCCCCCCTTGTCCTCCTGCTGCGGGGGGCTGGAGCCGGGGAATGACTGTGGGGGGAGCAGGTGCGCGGCCTCGGACCCCGCACCAGCCCGGGCCGCCCCCCGGCGCCAAAGCCGAGCGGGGCCGCGTTTCAGACTCTCGGCCCGCCCCGGGTGGGCCATACCCGGGCACCGGGATGTCCACGGAGCGGCACCCGCACCCCCTCCCACGGGCTGTAGGTGGGGTGTGTGCGATCTCTGCGGCCGGCAGCGGCCAAGGGGAGACATTTCTTTCCTGTGCTGAGCCACGGAGCTGCGAGGTTTTCATCTCGAAAAAGCCGGGATTGCCGGAGCTTTGGGTAAATCGGCCCTGGGCGGGAGGCAGGTGGGCACCGCCGGGCTTCGCGCCCCTTAAGCCCGAAGATAAGAACGGCCTCGCCGTCTGCCGCTTTCCCGGGGGCCACCTGGCACGGGCTCGGATTGAACATCTTGCATCTGACGTGACAGAGAACAGGACGTCCCTAACGCCATTGACGCCTCGCCATGGTTTATTATTGACAGTACCGTGAGATGATCTCATGGAATCAACAACTCCGCTCAAAATCTCGGCTTTGGATGGGGTTTGAATGAGGAGGAGGAAAGCGAGGTCTCCAGGGATATGCCTGCACTGATTCCAATCTGAATCCTTGGCCCTTCGAGCGGCCACAAAGAAGACACTAAAAATAACTTATTTTCATTACAAAGATGCTTTTTAAGAGAAACGAGAGGAAGGGGGGGAAACATTTCTACAACAGGGATTAATGTAAGTTGGAGTGGAATAAAAGGAAGTCAACACTGAGCAAAAAGGGAACTTAAAAGGAAACCAGTAGTAGATCATATAGAGTTTGTTTTGGCCTGCACTGCAGTATTACCGAGTTCTTGACCTCTGCACAGAAAGAGCTATAATCTGAACCGAGACTCCTCCACTTTTAAAGTCTTTGCAAGTGTGACTCACAGTAAATTTTCAACATCGAGCATGTTTACTACGTTAAACAGTGCGAGGTAGAAAAGTTCGCATCACCATTTTAATGGACCCACAACCGCACGCTTACGGTCTGCGCGGGTTTGTCATCCGTGTCCAGCTACCAGCCACAGGCGCGGGGCTCCTTGGCAGCGCAGCGGGCCACGCTCTAAACAGAGAGCAAGTAGCGGCCGAGGCGAGAGATTTCAGAGATAGTTTTGCTTTCGGCCTAAGAATTACGATCTTTCAACCATTTCTTTCTTCCCGACTTTGCCTCGGTACGGGAGAGAAGGCGAGCCTCTTGAGCCCTGAGTGCCTCCGCACTGTAGACGGGCTGGAAGCAGCCGGGCCGGGAGCTGTCCTGGCGGAGGGACCCTCCTGCCCACGCTCACTCGCGACCCGGCCCGGCTCCCCGCGGGCCATGCTGGGGCCGCGCTCCGCGGAGAGAGGGGGAGCCGGGAGGGTCCCTCGCACCCAGCTGGAGAGATGGAGGGGGAAGGGGGAAGTGGGAGCATCAGGTGGAGGTGACTCCCTCTGCATCCTTTCCCTCTGCTCTCTCGCTCCACCTCCGCCCGCCGAAGCATCACCCCTCGGGTCCTGTTGGACGCGGCGGATCCGGGACGGGGGTGACGGAGGGATGGCCGCCCCTGTAAGGCGCTGCAAGGTGGAGCCTCGGCGGGGGTGAGTGGGCGAGGGACCACAAACCAGCGCTGCTCGGGCGTCCCGGGACACGCCGAGAAAAGACGGTGCGGGGGAACACCGGCCACCGCATCCCGCCGGGGACAGAGGCGACAACACCTCCCGTTCCCGAACTCGTCTCTTCCACCACATCCCCCCCTCCACTGCTAAAGGAGAACGGGAGCGCCCGCTGTCCCCGGCCAGTGGGAAGAACGGCAAACCCCCCATTCCGGGGCTGAGCACCATCCCCTGAGCGCTTGCTGCGCACTCCGCGCAGCGGGCGCCATGTGCGCAGGGAGGCGCGCAGCAGGCTTGGGCAGGGTCGCCAGCCCCAGCACTCGGGGGCGGCGACCGAGCAATCACTTGACAAAGCAGAGCTGTCGAACCTGGCCTGGACTGCGAAAACCAAAAGAAATCTTCGAGAAGAAGCAGCGGAATAAAGACGGTCTTGGGAGGAAAAAAAATCACGATTTTGCCAAATCAAGATAAATATGGATAAGGACAGTGAGGTCGTTTTCAGGGCGTTGGCGATGTGGCAAATGAGTCCCGCCCGTTTCTGTACTGCAACGACTCACCCACTTTTTTGACCGCACTTGCGAGGCGGTTTTGAACGTGTTCGGTAGGATACAAGGAGAGGCCGCGCCGAGCTCAGCCACCTGTGCGGGCCTCGATGCGGGAGCAGGCTTTGTGCAGCTGGGGCTGCCCTCGGCGGGGAGCAAGCTCTGCCTCACTTACACCCCCACACATCAGCATTGGCTCCTGTGAGGTTTAAAGGCTTAAATCCTTATCTTACTGGAGTAAGCCGTAAACCTCCCAGGGAGCAGGGCAGGATCGGGAGGAAGGTCGGGAGGAAATCGGTCCCCGTCGCGCACGCAGCGCTGGCCACTCGCGGGTCCCGAAGCGCTGGGCGGGAGGTGGCCGCGTTAGGGCGGTGACCTCTGTGCTCACCCCCTGCCCGACGCTGCCTCGTGGAGGCACATGGAAGATAGAGCTCTCGACACTATCAGCATTCTCCTATCGGAATCACACCTCCAGGTGCTGCCGCTTCCAGGAGCGGGGCGAGGACGAGCCCCGGGGCGACTGGGGAAGGAGGCGGCTGCCCGCGGCCGCTCGGAGCTGCCCTCCCCAAGCCTCCTCCAAACCATATTTATAGATTTCCCTGCGCGGCGAGCAATCTCTGTCACTTCAGAGCAGGAGTTCGCCCCGCCAATTATTCTGCAAACTAATCTCTCTGGATAGGCTTCTTTCCTTCCTTCATTACCTCATTCCCTCCTTCCCTTGACGTCAACTCACGTTCATTAGCGAAGTGGCTTCTGGAAGTGACAGAATTTTGTTGTCTCACGTCCAGTGTCGATTAATCTGAGATGATATAACCGGCCTACAAGAGGAGCCGCTCGCGGCTTCCTTCGCAGAGGCATATTGTTTTGTGTGCGAGAGTTACTTAGCAACTCCGAGATACAGGACTGGCTCCAAGTTCACAAAAAGTTGAAGAATAAATTTTGGGGAACTTTTTTTACTCACTAAACACGTTGTAAAACTCCAACGCCCAGCCCCCATGCCAGACTGAAAAAAAACCGCGAAGCTGCGCTTGCCACGGGCCCGTCTGTTGGCAAAAGGATTTCGTTGCTTGCAGCAAAGCTCCAGACGCACCTTTCTCCCAGCAAGGAAATCCGATAGGTTTATTGCCCCGATTTCAATAAATAACCTCCCTGCAGGCCAGTTCCTATCACTCCTGGGAGTCATCGGAACGGCTCTTGGCCTGCAAGACGAAGCCCTTGGACGGAGCTGAGTTTTAATTGCCTGTACCGCGCTCTGCCCATCGCTGCTGCTCACCAGCCAGAGCTCCCACACCTTCCCGGCCTCGGGGAAGAGCTCCGGGGCTGCGGGGACTCTCAGAGCCGGGACCGGAGTGGAGGCGCGGGGCCCTGCAGCCTGGGGCTCAGCTGGGCTGCCCCAAGCACTTCCTCCCGCTGCGGTTAAGAGCAAACCCCAAATTCGGCGCACCGGTGAGCTACGGGACAGGCCCAAGGAGAGCGGGCAGCCCGGCTCCCTTTTCCCAGAGGCGGCCGGCACCTGCTGCCGGAGCGCGGCTCCCCCGAGCCGGCCGCGCCGTGCCCGATCCCGCCGGGATGCTCTGCCAGAGCCGAGCGGCGCCGCCGCCACCGCCAACCCCGGCTCGGGAGGGCGAACCGGCCCGGGAAACCTCCGAGACATAGCGGAACCCGCGACGGAAGGCGCGGCGTCTTTTTTTCGTTTTGTGGGGTTTGGGGATGTTGTTTTGTTTTTTTTTTTTTTTGGTTGGTTTCTTTGTTTTTGTTGGGGTATTGTTTGTTTGTTTGGGAAGAGTTGGGGGTTTCGCCTTGCTGTGGTTTGGTTTTTACTTGTGAATCTTTTTTTTTTTTTTTTTTTTTTTTTTTTGTAGGGAAAGAATAAATCTGTTTCTTTGCAAAGAGGAGAAGAGGTTTGAACGGCATGCGGGGGAGAGACCGCGTCCCAGCAACAACCCGCGCACAAGGAGGGCAGGCAAAGCTCCCTGCCGGCGGAGGTACCTGTTGTAGGGCGTCCGGAGGAGCAGAGCCTGACTGCCCGTGCAGCTGTCGGTCGGGGTGTGACAGCCGTACACCGGGGGAGGCACCGAGTACTGCTGGTCCCCTGCGGAGAGAGCAGCACAGAGTTAACCCGTGGGGCGAGCGGCCGCCCCTCCACTTGCCCTGAGCTGAACGGGGGCTCCAGGGCCCCGTCCGGGCAGCTCCAGCTCTGTGCCAGGCCTGCTGGGGCTTGGGGCCGGTCCCTGCGGATTGCCAGCCGCCCGAAAGAGCCCTTCGATGCAGGCCCCGCGGAGGCAGGAATTACCTAGGGAGGGCTGCTGGCTGATGGGGTCCTCGTGTTTGAAGGAGTGGTTGGTGAACTGAGCGGCGGGGTGGGACGGCGTGTGGCCGTAGCTGGGGGTCCCGTCAAAGGCCACGGTGCTGTAACCTGCCGGAGAGAGCGCAGCGGGATTAGCAGGAGCCTCCTCCAAGCCCCTCAGAGCGGACAGCGAGCGAGGGGGACCCACGGCCACGCACCGCCCAGGGCTCGAAACGCTTCGCGTTTGCCGCACCTCGCTGATCCCCCGCGGGGCGGCTGCCCACGCTGAGGAAAAGGACCGGGCCAGACGCCCTGAGCCCCTCCGTCCCCTCTGCCACCGCCCCCCTTGGCACTCGCACATCGCAAGGCTGCGGGCGCAGCGCTCTGCGGGGAGAGCCGAGCCCAGCCCGGGCCGAGGGGCGGAAAGTCGGAAGTCTTGTTCGTGTTTAAAGAGAACAGATCGGCTTCGGTAATAAAAAGAATGTTTTCATTAATTGTTGCTCATATTAAAAGAGGAAGATTCCCATCTGCTCAGTGTACTCATCTGGCGCTTCCCATTTAGAAGTTACCCTTTAATCTTGCGCCTTTTTTATTTTGTTAGGAGCAGCTTTCTGAAGAGTCTGCAATAAAGAGGCGGAATGTTACGTGCAAAAATAAAACTCCTCCTTTCAGCGAAAATTGCTCTCCAAAATAATAAACAGCCTATTTTGTTTCCTACACCGAGCAGATTCAGATGGAAAGAGACCACCTCTGCTGACCCCGGGCCAGCACGGAATCGTAAATCAGGTGCTTGGACACCAACTTTCATTAATGACTTGGAGCTGGCTAAACAACTTCAGCTAAAAAAGTAATTACAAAGTAATATTATCTCAGAGGCTTCTCGGCTCATCAGCATTTACCCCGAGAACCAAGCTCCTCCGAGAGTCACTCTTAAAAAAAACCAAAACCAAACAAAACAAAAAACCTCAACCAAAACAAAAACCCAACAAAACAAAACAAAAAGTCCGACGCGGGCTGGGGGAGAGAAACCAAAGGCACTACGAGCGCTTCCTCCCTCACACTCCTCTCCCTTAACCCGCTTATTCCAGCACGGGCATCCCTCAAAGACCCGTCTGGATGGGGCGTGTGGCTGGAGAGTGATTTTGTCAGTCGAGAGGGAGCACTCGGGGCTGTTTTCAGGCGCCTGTCTCAGTTCCCGTTCGGTGCCGGGTGCTCGGCGCTGGGCAGGTCTCTGCTTCACCAACGATCCGTAATCACAGCGGGTTTCAGAGAGAATAAAACGGAGAGGCAGCAAAGGGATTTGAATGTTGCTTCTCCGTTTTAGTCTCTCTGCAGACAGGCTGGGTCCAGCGACATGACAGGACTTCATTAACCTGCGCGGCTGAGCGGGAGAAACGGAGGGAGCGACGGGAGGAGTGAAAATATTCTAGAAGGCTTTAAAACCTTCACCTTCGCAGTGGTTTTAAGTCGGCCCTGAGAATGAGGGGCTTGGATAGGAGTGGGACTGGCTTGTTCCTGGCCAAGTGTCCCTCACATCCCCCTGACCCTACGAGCAGAGCTCCTTTCGCGGCGACGCGAGCAGCGTTGACAGGCCGGTACCTTACGGGCTCCCATCCCACAGCTGTTTCTCGCTCCTTATCTCCTCCCTCAGCCCTCAGGGTAGAGGCTCAACCTACAACTCCCTTTTCCCCGTTTCCCTCTGTCTCTTTTTTAACTTTCAGAAAACACTGACACTTTCTACGTTACTTTTGGCCCGCCACAGAGTTTCGGTGACCTTCAAAACTCAGCACGGAGCAGGACGAGGTTTTGGCCGCATTTTCCGGTGTTGCCTGACCCAAAGCTTCAGGAATGTGATAAGAAAGTTGAGTTCTGAACCGAGCTGCCGATAGTGAGGTCTCTTTAATTAGGGCGTTATCAGAACTAGGCCTGATTAAAATGTGCTGAAAATAATTGAAAGTTGTACATCTGCTGGAAAACTGGGCCCGCTGGAGGCATCCAGTTGTTGGAGGAGCCCAGCTGGATGAAAGAGGCAGGCAGACGAGAAGAGGAAAATTGGGCAGAGGTTTCAAAGCCTTAGTTTCCTACCCCCCACCCCATCCCAGACTTGGCAGAAATGTCATCGCAGAGCCAAGGTAGCGTCTTTCCCACGGTCGGAGGAACCGTCTAAAAAAAAAAAAAAAAGAGTTCAACCTTGAAAAGAGCCAAATCAAGAACATTTCATCCATACACACACACACACACAAAAAAAAAAAAAAAAAAAAAAAAAAAAAAAAAAAAAAAAAGCAGCAAACACCCTTTGCCGAATTCCTCCTTGGCGAAGGAGTCCTCTCTCTGCCTGTCACCGAAAATAGCTGTGGCTAAGCCCCAGTCCTACACGTGCTGGGAGGCAGCCCCGAGCCGAAGGGACCCCCCCGCTCCGCGGCGAGGCAGCCCGGCCTGGCGGAGCACGGGAGGGAGCCGGGACACGGTCCCTGCTGCCCGCCACGGCGCCGTCCCCAGGCTCCTGCAGGGCCTCATCCTCGGGCATGTGCGCAGGGGTCAGTGCGCTGGCCCCGGCTCTCGGGCCCGCACAGGTGCGGGTTTGTGCGGGTTTGTGCGGGTGTGTGCGGGTGTGTGCGGGTGTGTGCTGCCATGGGGGTGCCGCAGGCCGAGCACGGCCCGCGGGGCGCCGGGCCCGAGGAAAGCCCAGCCTGGGCTCCGTGTGTTGGGGCGTTAAAGGCTCCGTTCCTCTTCGGGGTGGTCAAACAGGGGCGTCAGGATGGCGCGGGGTCGCAGCTATTTTGTCCCTCGCTAACTCAGGGCAGAATTTATTTCCCTCACCCTTCTCTCCACTTTCTCGTCGCTATTTCCGCTCAGCGATTATAAATCCCCTCAGATGTCTAAAATCCTTTCAAATGTCTTTCAAAGGTCCCCGTCAGAGTCCCTGTCCCTGCGGGCTCTGGGCCTCTCCCGTCCCGCAGCTGGAGCTGGGGCCCTGCGGGGCACGCAGCGGCTCCGGGGCTTCGGCGCGGCCGAGCCTCTCCCCAGCTCCAGGGATGCTGCCCACTTTCCCAGCCGGAATCGGCAGCCGGTCCCTGGCTCCCCGCTCTGCGGTTTCAGACGTCGGAGACCGGCGCCGGGCGGAGCTCGGGGGCAGGGGCCGGGGGCCGAAGGCAGCAGACCGGTGGCAGCGGGACCGCGACCCGGTACTGCCCGGGGGAGGTCCGTGTGCGGCCGCGCTGCTGAACGACCCCTGCCCCTCGCTGCAAACATCGCCCGGGCCTCGGGCCACCCCTCGGCGGCCAGCACCGAGCGCGTCCGCCGGCCTCGGCCTCTGCTCTGCCCCTCGCCCGGCAGCCCGAATCGCCCGGGCCCTCCCGGGACGGTCGGTCCCAGCCCCTCTGTGGGTACGCGGTTGCCCCCGCGGGGCACAGCAATGCCGAGCCGCGGGCTGGGCGCGGGGAAAGCCATGCTGAAAGCAGAGACCCCGGCCACCCAACCCGCTCCGGCCGGGCCACGCACTCTCCGCCGATCCCCCGTCCCCCGAGTCGCGGGGTCTTGGCTGCCCGACTCCCCTCGGTCAAACTCCCCCGGGGCCGAGCAGTGCGGGGCAAACCACGACACACCGCCCCTCCGGGGCCAGCTGAAGGAGGGGGAACAAGACCGAGAGGTCTCATACAAGTTCTCCGCACGCTGGCCCCTTTTCCCTTCTTCCCCGCGTTTGCACCCGCAAATGTTTATACTGCAGGCGCTGGGAGGAAAAGGGTTAGATACTGATCCCCGTGCCACACGCGGATGACCTATTGCCCGGCCGTTCAACCCTCGGGAACTTCTCAGCGCCATGAGAACACCGGGGACCGCAGGGAGTTGCAGCGCAGCCGGTCCTGGCCACGGAGATGCGGTCAAGAAACGACAAGGCGCCCCTGTTTGTGCACTCCAGCGCGGGGGTATTCAGCCCTCCCGGGGTTAATTTGACAAGGGGCTTGAAAACACTAATGTGCGGACAATGATTTGCGGATTCAGGAGGAACTTCGGAGGTTCACCCCCGCCACCACCCCATCACCCCCGAGCTATGCAGAGGGAATTGTCTCGGGCCACGGGCCCCACCTCCATTCCAGGACTTGTGCCGTCTCCGGCCCGAACAAACCTTTGCGAAGGCGAGAGGCTGCTCCAACCCGGGGAGGGGGCCGGGGGCTCCAGCCCGCCTGGCAGAGCCGCCCGCTGCATCCGCTGCCCCACAGGAGGGGTGGGGGGCGAGCAACTCGTGGCTCCTAAAACTCCCGGGAGCGACGTGGCTGCCGCACAGGGAGGGAAGGGAGGACTGGCTCGCCTAACCCGGCTCGGCTGCCGCGGAGAGAGACTGGGCTTTGGTGTTTACATCAGGCGCGGCCCTGCCGGGCTGAGCGGGCGCCTCCGGGGGCCGCCCCCCGAGCCCGGGGCGCCCGGCAGCGCGGCCCTTACCCTGGTTGCGGATCGCTTGCTGGCTCTCCAAGCAGTTGGGCAGGTAGGGCCCGTTGGGGAACATCCGAGCCTGGCCCGAGGGCGGCTGGCTGGGCGGGGGGGCTCCGAAGGGCCCGTAGCGGCAAGCCCCGGCCGTGCCCGTGAACTGGCCGGAGAAGTGGACGGTGAAGGCGCTCAGGTATTGCTCCTCGTGCGGGTCCGATCCGTTCCAGCTCGGCTCTTGCTTGATGAAGGAGTGCGGCCCCAACGAGCCGTAGGAGGCCCCCGGGGGAAAGTCCAGGACGGGCGCCCACTGCGCCGCGGTGCTCACCGGCATGGTGCAGTTGCTGTTGCCCGGCAGGGAGGGCACGGAGGGCAGCAGCGCGTTGAGGTCTCGGACGTCGGAGCCCATCTGCTCGCAGACCTTCTGCCTGCCGCCGGGCAGCCAGTCTCCCCCCGGGCCGCACTTGTTCCAAGACACCTGGCCCCTGCCCGCCAAGCCGGAGGCCGGCTCCGGCTGCAGGCACCAGGCTGGCGAGCTCAGCCCTTTGGGGGAAGTTTGCTCCGCGACGCAGCTCCCCGGGTCCAGCCCTGCGGGAGCAGGCAACAGCGACAGGGAAAGGTTGTTCTCCAGGATCGCCTCCGGGCTTGCACCCGCTCACAGCGCAGGGCAGGGTGCGGGGGGCGTGTGTAGACGTCTGTCTGTACGAATGCCCGAGCTAGGGGGGCACAGCCGCCGCGCACGCCTCACCTCGGATGCCTGCTCACCCTCAACTTTGCAAAGCTCAAATAGAGGCGCTTGCCGGGGAGGAGGAGTCAGCCACGCCGATCCTCCATTCACACAACCTCCGCCGAGGGGCTGCCCCCAGCCCGCTCTGCTGAACCCAGCCGGACCAGACGCGCGGGGGGAGGGGAGAGACAGGAGAGCCGGGGGTGGAGGGGGAGAGGTGACTGTGGGAGAATATATCTCCCGTACACATCACTCCCACCCTTCTTCTGGTGCAAGCGCCACTAAATCTCACCCTAACTTTCCTCCGCTTTAGGAGAGACTTGCAGGACTGTGAGAGGGATCCAGGTGGCCAGTAAGTACGCGCTGGCCGACTTCCCCCGCCAGCTCCGTGCATGACCGTGGAGATTCCCGAGGGCGGCGGGGTCGCAGGCCCTGGGGACCGCGCGGAGAAACCTCCGCCCTTGCAGGAATCAGGGGAAGTGACACGACCCGGGGCGGGCGGACCCCGTTCCTGAGAGGGGAAACTATCTTTCCAGGTGCCTCTCCCGCTACGGGAGGAACCTGCGTCTCCATGAGCTCCCGCGGGGCGCGGGCTGCCTGCCCGGGGCCCCGCCCCGCACCCCGGGCGCTCTCTGTCCCTGGAGGCGCAGGGCCGGGGCACGTCCCTCAGGGCTGGCCGGGACGGGGTACCGAGGGCTCCGCCGGCGAGGGGAGGGGTGGGCGCCCTTTGCAAGGGGCCCGGGGCCGGTGTGTCCCGGCCTTAGACCTGTCCCTCCGTCCTGCCTGTGTGTGAGGGGGAAGGAAGCGGCTGGGCGGGCGGGGGAGGATAGCAGCGCTGTGAGTAACCTGCTTTTGAGAGATTCACCTGGCACTGCTCCCGGGAAGCCCCGGAGTCTCTCTTTCCTTTCCAGCCCCCTGGACAGCGGTTCCTCAGCGTCCATCCCGGGCACGGCGGCCGGAGGGCCCCCGAGGGCACTTTTCACGTTATCCCCGAGCGGTCCTTCCTCCCAGGAGACACGGCAGGGTTCGGGTCGGCCCTGGCAGCGAGGGGTGCCGTGATTCTGGCAGTGTGGGAGCCCACTTAGACCGGCTGTCCAGGCAGGAAGCGCCGGGGCGGGCGGCAGAGACCCGCGAGACGTGGCGGTACCTGCGGCGGGCAGGACACGCTCTCACCAAAGGCAAGGAGGGGGATCCTGCCGCCTTCCTGCAGAACTACTAATGAATAATCACCCGGGGCTGGGGGGTGTTGCTTCTACGAGCAGGCGTGGGGCAGCCGCCGGCTCAGGGTACTCGCGGAGTGCGCGGGGTCGCGCCGGCCAGGCCGCCCTGTCCCTTGCGCGTTGTCGCCGGGCGCTGTTGGAACCGTGGCACCGCAAGCGCCGCCGGGGCCACCACCCGGCGACACCCCCGCGGCGCTCAGCCCGCATACTCGCCCCCTCTGCAGCGACAACAGTGACAGAGGCGCCGCGAAGGTTCACCTGCCGCAGGACACGCCGAGCCCCTTGGCTTCCCGGTGACAATGCACACTTCGGGATTTCCTTTCCCCCGAGGCATCAAAGGTTACCGCAAGCATCGCCAGCCGCCAAGAGATGTTTTAAGATTCAAAGGGTAAATGCTCTAACAAAAGAAATTAAAATATGCCCTTATTGGTGTAACCAAGTAGAATTTAATTTTCTCCTAAAACTAATTAGTCATAACAGTCGGATTTTGTTATTAGTGGAATTACTTAATTTTTCACAAACTATTTTCAGATAATTCCCTTTAAAAATATCTCTTTTGGTGCATACATCTATTTATTGCAAAAAATCTACGTCTAATGTAAGTGCGAATGATTTGTTTATTATCTTTGCCGACATTAAACATCCTCTAAGTTTACAGGATGTGCCACTTCAGAGCCCACGGCAAACTAACGCACCCTCGGAGGGCACTTGTGAAGGCAGCCCGTGCCCATGCGGGGGGATCGCGCTGACCTTGCTGACACCGCGGGCTCCGGCGCTTGCTCCCGCTCTGCCTCCCGCTGTGGCCGCACCGGGGCTCCCGCACACCGCGGTGTCCCCCTGCCCGGGACCCACAGGGGCCCCGCGGGGCTGCGGGGAGGTGCGGGATCGGGAGAGCGGCTGCTGCTGGCTTTGCGCGTTTCGGTGATGGACCGACACATGAGGTTGGTTGAACTCGGTACCTTAAAGGTCTTTCACAACCTAAACGATTTTATGATTGATTCTATAATCTCCGGCTCTGCGATGGACACCGTACATACAGGAATGGAAGTCTTTGGCGGGGTATTTAATTTCCCATGAAAACTGGAGTTCTCTAGGAGCAAACAGAAAATGCGTTTCCCATAGTGGGCTATTTTTCGAGCTAGCATGGGAGTTTTCTCTTTTCTTGAAATAACCTAGTTTGATAAATCATCTTGAAAGGGAAAAAATGTTTTCTTGATCACTTAGCTCTGCATTATTCCACCTGGGAGGAAGAACTGCCGAAGTCCTTCCAAATCTTCGCCTCTCGCACTTTCCAGCAGTGAAACAAGACGACCCCTTGGCCATTAGCGCATCCTTCGTCCCCGCGGCTGCCAGAAACCCCGGCGAGGCTGGTGGGGGACTCTGGGGCTGCCAGCTCAGCTCAGCCCTGCGCTGCGCGGAGAGCCGGCACCTGCGCCCTCCCGGGCCACCTCAGCCATGCGGAACACGGAGCGCGCCCGCCGCGAACGCACTCCGGGGGCGCCCCGGGAGAAATCCTCAGCGGTGGAGCCTGAGGAGGGGGAGGAAAGCCCGGACCTTTCTATCTCGGGATGGGCTGAGGACTTTTGGGAAACGGCCAGGGCCGATTTCTGCAGCCATTCCCGTCTAGCCAGCGCCAGGGAGAGAGAAGAATCTCCCGCCCCGCTGCACTCCTCTAGCACAAGCCGGGAGCGCTGGCAGCAGCTCCCCTCGGGGGCGCCCGGCATGCCGAGAGGAGCTGTTCCCTCCGTGCAGGAAGCATTTGTCTGCTTCTTCCCCAGGCATCCCGATCCCGATTCCAGTCATACTCCGGCGTAAATCGCTCCAGGTCTCGCACACCGGGCGCCCGCGTCCGGGCTTGGGTGCCCAGTTGAAAGCAATGGGCAGGGAGATGGCGGTTCAGGGACAGCATCTCCTTTGTCAGTGTCCAGACCGAGGCGGTTCGGAACACTTTGCCCTGTCCCCTCCAAACACGGCCCGATCCAAATCTCTGAGAGGCTTCATTGCCCGCTGTTACATGGCTGCGGTAATTCCTGATAATGCTCAATCTTCGATTGTGCTCAAAGGCATACTCTACAAGATTAAACAATAGCTGGAGGAGGATGATTCTACTGAGAGTCACACTCGATCCCGAGAAAAACGGGCTCGGGAACCTGCTTCAACCTGAGCACCGCAGCGGCACCTCCCCAGCCGACGTTTTCCCGTTCCGTTCCCCTCTGCCTTGCTAACTAATTAAGGGACCGGTAATTCTTACTAAACCCCTAAATGATCCCCCCGCGGTTCGGAGGTGGGCGAGACAGACAGAAACAGCGATAAATCCCCAGCCCTTCCCCTCCTGCTCACGCCGCTCACAGCACGCAGGGGGATCTGTCTCCTTTCACTCAGGTAACTGATCAGAGTTTGATTATTTAAGTGCCAAGAGCAGCAGAAATAAAGCTGCGAAGCATCTCCAGGAGCTCGGGGAGCAGAGGGGCAGGAACTCATCACGGAGGGCCCAATCCCGCATTTCTCGCTGCCGAGCGCTGCGGGCACCACGGGAGCCGGGAGCCGCCGGCAAGGCGGGACCAGTCTTCCCTGTCCGGGCTGACGGGGGCACTGGAACTCTTTCGAGCTGCGTAGAGGATATTTTGTTTATCCTTTGAGGGTAAAAGAGGGGGTTTTCGATGCACAGAGAAGCAAAGGTGCGTGACCTCTCCCTGTCTCTCCGCTGACGGGAGCGGGGCACTGCTGGGTCGGGCGCTGCGGTCCCTCCGAGGCGGGGACCCCGCGGGGATGGCGAGCAGCCATCGATGGCGAGCAGCCGCACCGGGGCTGCGCGGCGGGGAGCCCCAAGCCCCGCGGGGTCCTGTACGACTCCCTTCGCCCCGGCTCTTCCCCGGCTCCGCCGGGGCAGCGCGGCCCGGGGCAGCCTCCCCAGCGCCGCGACCGCCGTGCAGCGGCGGCGGGCCGGGGCCGGCCGGCGGGGCTCGGGCCATTATTGTACCGTAAATCTTGGAAACGCTGGAACTAATTACGGAGAGGATATGTCTCAATTTGTTCCGCATTAGTGCCGCGCCGGGACGCAGGCACCGAGCACGGGAAATTGATGGGCCCGGCCCGGCCCGGCCCAGCCCCGCCGGAACGGCGGCCCTGACCCCGCGTTCAACCCGGGGGGCGGCCCCGCTCCGCCTCCCGCACCTGCGGGGCCCCGAGGCCGCCGCCGTGCCCAGCCCGCCCCCGGGCGATGCCCGCTGCAGCGCCGAGGCTGCGGCCAGGAACGGGGTACCACGCGGGCTCCGGGAAATTTATTAGCGCGCTGCTAGGACGAGGCTCGGTATAAATCACCGAGCTGCATAGGGCCATAAAGCATCCCTGTGTGTCCCGCCCTCGCCGGGGTTCTGGTGAATAGGAGTTCATGGAAAGCTGGGTATCAGTAACATCTTCCAGATCTGGAGTATGTGACGTTTTTAAAGTCTTAGCTATACAGTGGGATATACTTACGGAGCAGCTAAAACTATTACATAGGGGTTTTTTATAGGTATTTGGTACTTACATACAAAAGAAATTTTGGGGATAAAAAAGCTCTTAGGTAATACGGTCCGTTCTCGGCATTTCCGCTAATGGCTTTGAAAGTAATAAAATTAATATTTTGGCAGGACAAAATAAAAACATTCTAAAATGTCGTACATTGTAAATGGGTGTAAGGTAACTGAGATCTAAGGAATTAATTTCTCTTAGGTCATAGAATGCAGATCCCACTGTAAAGGCACACTGAACTCTAAATGTAATAATATAGAAACACAACAGTAGCACTACCTGTCATCGACACCATTTCAAAGAATTCTTTGAGCCACCCGGGACACCATCTTTGAGCATGGGTACACACTGGAAATGTAAACGAAACATTTCTACATTCAAAAGAATTAGAAAGGCTCCAGCTGAAGAGGACACACTGCAGTATCCCTTGTACCTCATGGGTAAGGAAAAGCACCCACAGCCTCAGGTCTCACTAACTCTTGGGTATTACAGGACAGGGACAGAAGACGAATTGTCCTCTACCAGTTTCTTCAGCAGATTGGCCTTAGCACGTTTTCCAAAACACTAACCATCCATGCCTTTTATCTATCAACTTAATTCTTTAACAAACACACTTTAACAACACAAGCGAAGTCCAAACCTCCCTTTTGCAGCCCTGTGCATAGGTCCACTCTTCACCACTTGTCCTCAGTGGAAAACAAGAGGGCTCCAGCAGCTGCTCTGTCTTAGCTGGGGATCTAAACCCCTTTTCACTGGGTTTTGTTCTCATCCTACACACCTTAGAGTAATTAATCCATGGAAGCCCTTGACTAAAAATGCTGTTGAGCAAGTGTTCCCACTGAAATCAGTGCCTGAGGATGTCAGTCCACCAGGACTTGCACCATGCAGTGAGGAAGGCCAAGCACATCCCCTGCCTGAAGATGTCTGGTGAGTGTAGAAGACAAGCAGTGGGGGCAATGTGCCTAGTGCCTAAAGCAGAAGACAAAACAAAAAGCTCCTGGGTTCTGTTCAGTACCTTCTGCACACCCCAGAGGAATGGGTGACAGCAGTTTTGCCAGAACAATGGGGGACTCCAGCAGTATTTGTGGAGTGCTTGGAGATCTTGGGTAAGCCAAGGCAGATGGTTGCATTTTGCAGCACAGCTTTGTGTGATGTGTCAGTGCTGTGACCTGTGAGGGGGTGGCAGGGCTGGAGCTGGAGAGCTGTTGCAACACGGTGAGTCCCTCCTCCCAGCCCCAGCAGCGCAGCACAGCCAACACCCACGGCTCCTTCACAGCCTGGGCAGACATTCCACTGCCCCCAGCCCCCCAGCACAGCCCTTCGGCTTCCTTAGAAACTGAGCAAACTCAGTCCTTCATAACCACAGCTACATGAAGGTGTGTGTGTCTCTTCTCTCTCTGGACTGCACGTACTGATACGTGTGGATTGCAGCAATACATGCGAGGCAGAGAAGCTCATTTTACTCATCTAGATGGCTGGAAGCAACAGGCAGCAAAAATGTACCCCCAGCTGAAACAAGAGGTTTCCCAGTTCTTAATTCCGAGGCCTCCCACTCAATGTGGCTTTTGGTCAAACCCAAAGCTTTACAGGCAGTCTCTCCCTTGTGTGGGTATGGGACATCTGATCTGGACATGAGTGTGAAAGGCCATCTGAAAAGTCCATGGCTTTAGGGCATCAGCCCAAGAGAGATCTGCTGCAAGCAGGGACAGAAGCCACAGAATCAAGTGGAATTCAGATGGGCTGCAGCTGTCACTGTTTTCACAATTGTGACTGTCACTGTCCAGCTGCAGCCTCTGCTGGCCCCACTGCCACTGTCCCACAAAGCTCATGCTGAGATGAGCTATGCAGGGACAGTTAGAGACGAAGCTTGCAGGGAGAGGTGGGGGAAGAAAGGAGAGGAGGGAAGGAACCCACGTGTTGAACTTGCCTTAGAAGTCAAATTTCTTCTTCATGAGATGCAGGACATTCCTTTCCCTTCAGATTTTATGTATATTTGATTGCACTAAATTCATCCGAGTACTGCTATGACACAGGAATTAAAAGCACCAAGAGTTTGCTGTAGCTGTTGAGTCATGGGCACAGACTGATCAAATCTACTGCTTGTTTTTCTTCCTATTACATGAAAGCAGAGTTCAATAAAGTTCAGATTGGAACTAAGACCTACTTTGTGATGTCTTGACAAACCTTTCCTGATATATTTATCATATATTAGTCAGAAAGAAAGAAGCACAAAGGAACCCTGTCAACTTGTTATTTATGTTTTTTAAATCAAATAGTGAAAGGAATGAGCAAGTAAGTGTGATTCCTTTCTCTAGATTGCAGTATCATAGATTAATAGCTCTATGAACAGATTTGCAAGTAGCACCATCATGCTAGTCAAGACATTAAAAAATTTTATGAGCAGTTGCTTAGGAAAAACAAGATAAAGCCTATGGAAATCTGATACTGGTCAATGGTGCATTTATTCAAAACATAATACTCACTTCAAGTCCCCATCAATCCTTTGCAAATGAAACTTCCATTGTGATCACTGTTCCAGATCTAAATGATTTATTTTTTTTTTCCTTTGGTAGACATTAGATAGATCTCAGAATGTAGAAGTTATGTACCTACTGATACGGAGTTAGTCATGCACCCATGAGATAATAAATATTAAATTCGTATAAGAAGATATTTCAAAGAAGGACTATCTTCACAAGAATTTCTTTTTAACATTTATTTGTGGATTAACTTGCATGAAAAATCTCACATTTCTGGGTGATTTGTTTCAAAATTCAGGGCTTCTACAGCTCCAAATCGTGAAAATTCTTGGGAGAAAAGCAGACATTGGATTGTGTGCAGTTTGAAAGCTGAGTTCTTAGCAATATTTAGAATCAAAGAATGCTTTGGGTTGGAAATGGCTACAAAGATCATCTCGTTCCAACCCCCATGGTGTGGGCAGGGACACCTTCCACTACACCAGTTTACTCCAAACCCTATCCAATCTGACCTGAAACACTTCCTGGAATGGGGCATCCACAGCTTCTCTGGGCACCCTGTGCCAGGGCCTCACCACCCTCACAGTAAAGAATTTCTTTCAAATATCAAATCTAACCCTGCCCTCTGTCAGTGTGCAGCCATTCCCCTGTGTCCTGCTTCTCCATGCCCTTGTGAAAAGTCCCTCTCCAACTCTCTTGTAGCCCCTTTAGGCACTGGAAAGCTGTGGTCCCTCCAGAGTCTTCTTTTCTCCAGGCTGAACAACCCCAATTCTCAGCCTGTCTTCACAGGAGAGGTGCTCCAGCCCTCTGAGCATCTTCTTGGCCTCCTCTGGACTTGCTCCAACAGGTCCATGTCCTTATATTTGGGTGCCCCAGAGCTGGGTGCAGTGCTCCAGGTGGGATCTCACCAGAGTGAGCAGAGGGGCAGGATCCCCTCCCTTGACCTGCTGCCCATGGTGCTCTGGATGCAGCCCAGGGTACATTTGGCTTTCTGGGCTGTGAGTGCACATTCCAGGTCCTGTTGAGCTTCTGGTCAACCACCACCCCCAAGTGCTTCTCCTCAGGGCTGTTCTCAATCCATTCTCTGCCCAGCCTGTGTTTGTGCTGGGGATTGCCCCAGCCCAGGTGCAGGACCTTGCTCTTGGCCCTGCTGAACTCCACGAGGTTCTCCCGAGCCTCTCCAGCCTGTCAGTGTCCCTCTGGATGGCATCCCTTCCCTCCAGCATGCCAACCGCAGCACACAGCTTGGTGTTTTTAGCCAACGCGCTGAGGGTGCCCTCCATCCCACTGTCCATGTCACTGACAGAGAAGCTGAACAGCACTGATCCCAATTTATCTCAGTTTCACCCTGAGCAGCAGTAGCCTTTGCAGTTTCTATGTGCTTTTGAGGAAATGGGTCCTATTGCTCTGAGAAGCTGCCTGAAAACAAGGAATGTACTGAAAGGCCAAGCAGAAGAGACCCACCAGGAAAGCAGCCTGTCAACCCATTTTTCTGACTTCATGATCTGAGCTCCCCCGTTTATAGAAGCCGTGTGGTCTTCACTGCCTCTGGGTTTTTGAATGCTTCATTCCTAATTGCTCAAACCCAAATGGACTCTCAGTTATAAACTTACTCTCAGAACCTCTGGGCAGAAGTCAAAATAAGTTCAGCAAATTGGTTGGATATCAGCTAAAAACACACTTAATTTTTCATCCGATAAACTTCTCTCAGAGGAACTACTGGAGTCAGCTTTAGCCAGACACCAGATCTATAATGAAATAATTCTATGGTTGGGTAACATGAACACCCCGTAATAGCTACATCTGCTTTATCATGGAATGAAAGCTCTTGAATAAGTTGGATAAGTTCTCTGGCCAAATAAGGATTTCAGAGTATTTAACACTTGCGACATGCTCCACTCCAACACTGTGGATCAGTAATATCAATCCAGATATTGTAAAGGGTTGGGCTCAGAGTGACAAGGACATACACAAAGCCATCTGCAGTTGCCACCTAATACATCTTCAGAGCTTGTGTCACTTTGGACAGTTCAACCCAACCTTGCAGTCTCCTGCCCTTAGCATCAAACAGCCAGGATCAACCCCCACAGCCTCAGAGGAGGTAGATTTGCATGCACAAGCTCAGAGGAGGTAGATTTTCTTCAAGATCTGTAATATTATTTAGCAAGCCTAACTGAAAGAGAAGCCAGAGGCCAGCCAGCACACAAGAGATGCTCTGGGCTGCCCAGCAAATCCAAGGGATCCAAGGGACCTCAAACACAGTTAAAAGAGGGAAGCACTACCCACTCCTGGATGCCACGTTATTAGGTGACTAAGAGCTGTGCATTGTGAGGCTCTGAACAGTCTTGTACAACTTTTCCCAAATCACAGAAGTCCCCTGGGAAGCCTCAGTAATCAAACAAGATCTTGCGGTCAGGAAGCTTTTCTTCATCCAGCCGATTTTATTTCCCCTTCATCATCCCATCTATTACTCATTACATCCTCCTGCCAAACTCGACATAGTTCTTCTGTCTCTCTCTCATGCTTCCATGTTTCAGTTGCATATAGACCATTATAGTCTTTCATACAAGCTTCTCCTATCTCTTATTCATGCTGCACCTCTTTAGTCCTTTCCATTTGTCCTGCTGTCCTCCTAACAGCACCTCTGCTGAATAGAAGCACTCCAAACTGAACAGATATTCTACAAACAATTATATTTGGCAGTCTCTAAATGTAGAGACATGCAATCCAATGATTAAATCACCTTGAACAACTGAGTGAGAGTTCAAAGCCATAAAATTGTCAAATCGGGACAGGGAACTTTGGATGACACTAAAAGATCAACCTCACAGGAAGCCCTCAAGTAATGATGTATTAAAAAAAAAGCCCAAGTTTTCTTTACAGTCCTTGTCTCAAGGAATGTGTTGTTAGGTACACATCTACAGTGATTTTTATGCACAAAATATTTTAGAAGTGTTCTGCCACTGTGACATCGGGCAGATACTGCTATGTGCATACTACCCTTACAGTCTTATAATATATTCTTGAGCTATAATATACAAAATAATTGTTCCAAGATGTATACTGAAGTTCATGCAAAGGCAACTTTTTACCCAATTAAATCACTTATTGTTGAGAAACTCGTGCTTAAGACATTAGAACATCACTGTGTTACACAGTTACAGTAATTTGCTCCTATCATCATATCCTGCTCAAAGATACAGCTTCCACAGCTTTCCCTGCTAGAAACTGCTAGAATGTGGGTTTTATCCATAAACAAGGCAAGATAATTCCACAAACCAGAGCACTTTGCAAATCATACTTCATGTACATGACTTACAATTTTATAAGCTTAGTTTGAAAGACTTCAAGTTTAGTCATCTGAAGACGATGAATATAGTAATTTATCTCTTTGAAACCTGGGAGCACCATATATTTGGAGTTGGGTTTACATGCAGTTAGCAAGTACAATTATCTAGACACCCATTTTTGCTAAACTTTATGAGCTTTATGATGAGACATGGATAATGGGGTGTGTTTGTTTAAGGTCCATTTGGGATCACTGAAAATTTCACCACGCCTGGGAGAAGGGTGATGGCTGCAGAAATAAGACAGCTACTATGTGACCTGTGGGAGTTCTCAACACCTGAGCAAGAAACATCTGGGAAGCTTTCAAAATGAAAAGGGCAACTGGCAGATTTAAAGGATCATGAATACCCAACAGGAAGAGACATCCCAGTGAAGCACCTGCATCTACCTGCTAAGCCTGGACCTCTGTGGAGCACAAATGGTACATAACGTGCATTTCCCAAGCCAAGCTCAAATATTTTTACTAGAATTACGTTTTTTCAGGATGGTTTCTGTCTTTCCATAAAGCTTTCCCTCTTTCCTCAACTTCTGTGCTTGTTCTCCCTTGCCCTGAGTGCATTCTTGTCATAAAAAAGAAGAATGCACACCATTCCAGTCTTTCCTAGGTAACGGAAAGGGGCTGCACAGCACAGAACATTTGCCGATCATTTTTATTCCAAAGACACAAGGTGCTCTGATTCCCTGGCATGAATTTACCAGGAAAAAAGGGGGTGAAGACAGTCTTAGCCCTCCTGTCCTCACCATGGGCTGCTGCAGCACATGGCTATGCCTCACCTACTGCAGGATTCTCGGCTGTTCTCTGACTTCTCCCACTGCGAAATGGGGTCACATTCTCTCCTGACTGTGGCCAGAAAAAAACCAGATGGCACAAGGTATGCAAGGTATCACGCCCATGACCACTGACAAATCTAAGTACTTATGTGGAATATGTTGGGAGCATATTCCTGGAGATACTGTTAGTGTTTATAAAGTCTTCTGGGGTGAACATTGCTCAATGGAAAAGCAGCGCAGAAGTTTAACAAAAGCTACGCTGCAAAACGCAAAAAAGTAACTCTCCCACAGGAACTGAAAGGCATTTCATACATGTCCAATGAGACATTAAAAATAATTATGTGGAAGAGTAATAGCTCCCTTGGTTGTTTTAATATATTTTTGTCTACAAACAAGAAACGTTCTCTCAACTGCTGCCTTGGCTTGGCTTGAAAGGTCTCTCAAACAAAAGCCCTTCAACTGACCCTTAGATTATTAAAGCTCAGTAACAATGAATGTGGATCTCAGTTCAAACAAAGACTGTAAAAATAAAAAGACAGCAGTTTTGGTCTTGGAAATGAGTGTGCCTCACTAAACTGGAAACACACAGAATGTATTTTTGATCAATAGTCATCCCTCCACTGAACAAACGTGAAACCTTTTGTCTAAAGATTTCCACACTGGGTTTCTCTTAAACAGTAACTGCAAATAGTCTCACTTCTACTACAAATGGAAAGGTTGGATTCTGCTTCTGAATTTAAACTTCCCAGAACTCATTCAGAGAGCACTTCAGATCAGCAAGGGACTTTTTAATTTTATTCTTAATGATTTTTCTTCCTCCAAAACTTGCTGAAATATCATTAGGATCATCAGAAATATTTGTGGTGAACAAAAATGCCAGCAATGCCAAATTACAAAGCTTAAACACTCTGATCTGTGTCTCCCATGAGAAAGATACAAAGGTTGAGATGTTCAGTGACAGACATTAATGTCCAATGCTAAAGCAGGAAAAGCAAACATAGGAGTGGGGAGAGATATACAGACCCTATAGAATATCTTGTTTTGAAAGTCATATGTCATTTAAATGGCTTTTATAACTGAAGAAGTTAATTTAAAATATATTTTGGTGTAGTTTTCTGGCAGAACAAACACGGCTGCCAATTGATAGAGTCAGTTTTGCCCTTGTCAACTGGAGGCACAACATTTATGTATCCCCTTCATTGCTGTGAGCACCAATGGCTGTGCACAGCACTCCCTCTGCACATAAGCCAAAAAGGATGCTGTCAAAGCAAGTGGGACAAAATGTCAAAATCATCTCCGTTTCATCTCCTTTGCATCTATCAAACTTGCTCTTGCAACCAGTGGAAGAACTGGAGAAGTAGGGATTATAGTTACACCCGGGAGAAGGGGACAATCTCCCTAAAGGACAGTGGTCCTCTGTCCAGCCCACCAGGACCTTACCAGCCCCTCACCAACTGCTCTGGCTTTCCATGTGTGCCCTGGGCTTTATTGTCTCAATATAGACCTTCATTCTTCTCTCACTCCCTTTCCTTCAGAAGCAGCAGCCAAACTCTCTCCCATCACATTTTTACTGGGAGCTCCATTTGCTATTATCAGCACGGTGGCATCCAGCAGACACAAGTGTTTAGCCATGACTTAGCTGGGGAGACCAGGACATACTAAAACTCTCTGATGTTTTCATTGTGGAAGTTCACCACCACTGGGAGAAACTGTAGAGCTGAGCAGCTGGATAAAATTGCAACACATTTTCCCTAAACCAACACCCTCTATACATTAACAAGGGCATGTAATGGATGTATAGAATTATTCCATGGCCAAACTTTGTCTCTTCTTTGTCGAATTTCAGAACAGAAAATGCAAATGTGTTTGATATTTGTAATAGAGAAAGTGCAAACAAAACTGTGGGTCTGGTTTAACACCTTGTAAGCCGTAAGATCACTTCTCTGCACGGGGATGCTTAATGACTGGAACTGGATTAGAAACCCTTGCTGACCAAAGCTTTCTATTCAGCCTATTTCTATTCAGAGCAGTAAATTAGCTACCTTTGTGCTATGCCTGATTCCTGCCCAGGGGGTTAGGGAGATGTTTGTTCTGCATAACCATGGCAACAAAGTTGGCAATTAGCATCAAGTTTGGCTATTCCCCGGAGCAGGATTTACCCTGTGAACTTCATTTACCAGACACCAAGCAGCCAGCAGTGTGACAATGATGCATTTAATACAGTCAAGACTGGACTTGAATACAGTTATAATAAGAGACACTATAACCTACTAATCTACATTTGTATTTCCTTCTTAGCTGCCTCAATAATCATCTCTTTGCTCTTCCAGTGCAAAGATTAATGCACTAAAACTCACCTGCAGAATGGAGTGATCACATAGTTATCTCAAAGTATAACTTTTTTAGTACATTTGCATTAAATTAAGTTAAATGCAGGACAAAAATTAAATATATATGCAGGAGTAAAATGTTTCTGAATGAGATCTTAAAATGAATACAGATGAAAACACAAAATAGTTTACTGAATAGAGTAATAGTTGATAGTGCCATCACTGATGGATTTCACAGCACTGACATTTTATGAGAATTCACAACCCTTAAATGCAAGAATCTTCACTTTGTTCTGTGTTTACAGAGTGTTTAGAACAGTATGGAACAGGTCTGCCACCAGGGTTCCTACGTGTTTCACTGGTACAAATAAAAAACAGCAACAGATGAAAAGTGATTATTAGAAAATATTAATTCCTAACAGCTTAGCTTAACTTCTGGTACTATGAAATTAGGGTCTGGATTTCAGCACAGTTTTGAGTTACTGATTAATTTTTCCAGTTTCACCCTTTTTATCATTTGCACAACTCTTCTTACTCTAAAGTAAGATAGATTATGATAGCATTGATGGCCCTCTGAAGTTATCTTTTTATTATTTTTCTTTCTATACAGCAGCACAGAGCTCCTTGGTCAGAAAAGAAACCCTAATTGTCTTGTGCCTCTGTATTTAAAGCCCTGTAGTGCAATACAAAATGCTGGTCAAAACTGTAGAATGAGTTAGGAAAAGGAAGATAAACATTTGAGATTAAATGGGTCTAGTGAATAAAATATGAATTTAAGAGCCATCTTTTTTTTTTTTAATGAGGGTGAGCAATCCATTAACATTGATGGCTGCTAGGCTCACACAGAGGAAAACTAAATACCTTTATCATTAAATGTGACATGGTAATATATGCCAAAAGACTCTATCCCAGTACTCATTTGTGTCTGTCCAGAGTGACTGGACGTGATGCCTGTTCAAGGAAACGGCAAACTAGGGCTTGTCATTTCTAAAGTTTACTAGCACGGTGTACTTAGCCATTTCCTTATAATATTTGATCTTCTGGATTAAGTAAAGCTGAAACCTGAAATCATGCTAAGGTGAGGAGAAAAATACCTTTGGACTAATACCATAACCTTTTAAGAGGGCAGCAAGTGCTCAAAGACAGGGTGTCTTTCTCCCATAAAGACAGAAATGTCTGGGTAATGCATCAAATGCAGAGGAAAAGAGGAGGCATATAAAATACATAGCATCACGACACCAAAAGTTATGTGAAGCCAGCATAAACTAGGCAGGACTAGCTGTGCCATGCTTTGCTTGCGAAATACATAAAGAAATAAATCCACTGCTATTTAAAAAAAAAATCATATACTGACAGAAGAGTACTTACATGCTTACAGTATCATTTAATATACATATTTAGTTTAATCCAAGCAGTTAGCAAGTCTTGGAAAACAAAGCAGGAATACTTTATCTTGGTTCAAGCAAAGCATTTGAAGGCAGGTTCCCCTAGGAAATGAGGCTTGTGTGATTGCACTGCCAGTCCATCTGTCTCTCAAATAACTTCTCAACCTCAGACCTATTTCAGCCAAATTCTGTACAGACATGACATTCCCAGCAAAGCTGAGTGAGCACAAAGTTCAAGGAACTGGCAGCTCAATAGAAACAAAGGGACCTACACCAGTGCCCCCACTAGAGAAGCTCTGCCGAGTGAGCTCAGCAGTTCTTTGCATTTGCTCCCCCTGGCCAGTTACTCATCAGAGCAAACTCCAACCCATGCTACCATTGCCCAGCTGTTATCTGGGGAGAAGTAAGGGAAGCAAAGGTAGCTGGAAGGGAGGGAATCACAGGGGAGATGGAGGGAGCAGGGGTTGAGGGGTGGGCAAAGAGCTGAGAGGCAAGGATTCAAATCCAGGCAGCCAGGATTCATTAGTTCCACTGTCACAGAACAACTTGTTTCTCGGTATTACAGTTCAGCCAAGAAACCACTAAAAGGAGTTATTTGCACAGCTCAGTTGATACTGCATTTTCAAAACCTTTATTTGCTGGCATTTCACATCCTGTCTCCACCCATGGTGGCTTGTGCAGGGAGAAGATTTGATCAACCCTCAGCAAGCCGAACCGAACATTTACACGGATGGGGGAAGGTACATAATAACATCCCTCTAGAGGTGCAAACATCAGGTTGCTTTAAATATGCTAGTGGAGAACTTGTATCCTTCCAAAGGGGGATATTTTCTGTTTCTTTTCATCAGCACCATTGTCTCCTACATTTTATTCTGCTTGGGAATAGTAGAACGTGTGAGTAAGGACAGAGTTTACTAAACGTTGAATTAATTGGGATTGATTTAACCATTTAGGCTTTTACTTGTGCTTAGGGAAATGTGCTGAACTTTGAAGAAGTTGTTTGACGCCATTTTTTCCAAGCGGGATGTAAACTGATTCTCCTCCTTTTCCTATAAAGGACCCCATTAAAAAGTTGTCCTGTGACATACACAAATGGACACCACAAAAGAAAAAGCCCAGTTGACAGAAACCACCCCAGACAGATGTATTTGTGAGCTATATATCAATCCCTTGCTCTGTCAAAAACTGACTAGATGATATAAAAGTACCCAGGTCACTCTAGAATATGCAGTCCTACAAAGACAATTTCCCAGTTTCTCCCGTGTGACAAGACCTGTGACACCAGCTCCATTGTCATGGTACTCTTCATTCCCAAATGTCATTAAGCATAAGTGATAGCCAAAATCAGCTTCAGTTTTGCCTCAGGTAGGGCAGAGACCCAGCCATTAATAGGGCCTGACAAGGGCAGAAGCAGAATTATCACCAGTGAGTTCTTGTGTCTATCAGATCAGCAAAATTAAAACACCAGCTGTTATTTCTTTTAAAAAAGCATCCCTAAAGGAGTGGTACAAACTCTTGGAAAGACTTTGCTGCTTACAATTTTTTTTTTTTTAAGTGCAGAAATTTAACTTCCCCATGGTTTGCTCCTAATACCAGTAGTGGCTGAGGTTCCCAAAGAGCAAGTTCAATACCCAGGGGAGGGAGAAATTTGGACCATTCTCCAATGCCTTGCCAGCTACAGGGTGGGACTAGAATCACCTGAGGCTAAATCATCCTGATAAATTTTTACCTCCCAGCGACTGTGTCTGTCTAAATCATCTGAAAGTATTGCCTACATCTTGTCCTGAAGACCTGGCCCTGAGTTACCATGTGGCTTCCAGTGGATCTCTGGAGTTTCCTTCTTAATTGCGGTTGAGATGTGGGAATAGAACGGAACAAAAAATATCGGTATGTGCCCAGTTCTTTCTCAGAATAAGTGGCCAAAGCACATGGCATTGCAGAGAGGGTCTTGATCATTGAATTCAGATGTAACATGCAGCACCTTTATAGAGAGAAAAGAAGCAGAATTTGCCCACAAGCAGTTTTATCACCCGGGTTTCAATGTTCCGTAGAGGTAAGAGGAAAGGTAGGATGCAGGAACCAGAGAGGACCATGCAAACTCACTCATGGAGTTGACCTGGAGGTCTCACAGTGCAGCCAAAAGTCTTTGCTGGAGAGAAGCAGAGTGGTTTCAGGAGTGTGGAGGTGTGCAAAGAAGTCTGGGGGGAAGTTAAAGATTCTTGTGGCAGATGACTGCACTCACTCTCCTGCCATCATCTTCTGTCCAGAGTATGCCAGACATATCTCTGTTCTCCAGGTGCCACCTAATGGGTGGTGTAAGGAAAAAAGATAAAAGCATAAGGTGGTCATAGTGGTGAGGAATGACCTTCACACCAGAGGATCCACAGCTGCTTTGTTGGTAGTGGAAGCTGGATGCAATTCTTTCCCATTGCTGGCCTTCCATCTGAGCAGCCACATTCACAGACTTACAACTGACCATGGGTGAGCTGTAGGCCCAACAAGGCCCAGATCATTTTCTGTTGTCTCCATTTATCTGGCACTTGTGTTCTTAGATTTCCTACAGTCCTGACAACAACTCTGACAGGGCTAAACAACTTCATAGCCAGCAAATAAATTCAGAGTATATCAGTGTCTTGTATGTCAGTGTCTCATATAATGCACCGCTGACTTCCCATACGTTTGGAATCGATGAAAGAAGAGACACCAGCTGTGAAAATCCCCATTTGAGCTAAAGAATCCCTTGTTTAGGAAACAAGCAGGATTACACAGGGGTGTGCTTCAGCAGCAGACCTACCTCTATGCAGTAGCACCTAGGGCTGCATGAAAGAAAAAGGGGGATTACAAGGCATTTGAAACATTACTCTTTTTCTGCTGAACAAGGCTTGCATGAATCCTAACTCAGAACAGCTCACAACTGAAGTGCATTTAATATTTACCTTCTCTTCATCAGGTGACAAGGAGAGGTGGAATTTTGCTGTGCTTCACAAAGGGAATGATGCCATGGCTCTCTGCACAGCAACTGTAACCAAAAGTTCCCAAGATCCAAATTGGTTCTGACACAAATCCTTCCATGAACCTGTCACTGGCCTTCAGCATCTTGTTTTTCCTACTGATGCAAAGCAGGATGTGAGTGACAGTGCTGGGACCAGCACACAGCAAAGCAGAGATCATCCTGCAGCCCTCTGGACCTTCTGTGGTAGCATCAGGTAACTTCCTTAGAAATAAAGCTTTAATTGAACTTGAGTGACTAATATGTTCAAACCAGAAACTTTCCTGTGGGTTTTAAAAATTTAATTATATTCCATCCCCAAATTTTCCTAGTGCTACTCATTGAAAATACACAGCTGCACTGGTGAAGCTGTCAGTGAAAGGAAGCAAGAGGTTTTGGCAGCTGCACAGAGGGGAAGAGGTGAGGCCCTGGACTCATGAGAAGGCGTTGGAGACAGTTTAGGCTTGGAGATCTCTGGAGTCTGATGACATTTTTGGCGATCTGAAGAAAACTCATTTCATCTCCACCCTTTTGTGAATAAGGCAGAGGTGAGTAGGTTACCAGGCAGCAGGTCTTGGTCCCAGCTCTTGCAGCGACATATCATATGACCACAGTCAAAGTGTGCTTGGGTCCCTCCATCATCTGCAGGAAGGAGGATGTGCACTTTCCATCATGAGCATCCAGATCTGAGGCAGTCTGGGAGGAGAATTTTTAGCTCTATGAAACAGATGCATTTGAGCCCAAAAGTGCTCAAGGTACATGCTGATGTTTCCAGCATGGGTTTCAGCTCAGGAGCATTGCACACACAGTTCTGAGCTAGTGGATCTTCTCAGCAAAGAACATGTTCATCCATGCAAGTCACTCTGAAAGAGCAAAAGAACAGCCTTCCTGGTATTTGTCCTCCTTTGCACACCACAGAAATATATCTCCTCTCTGTCTAAAGCACTTTCTCCTACATTTATGCAGCCCCTATCACTGGAGAGGGAGTCAGCAGCGTGGCTCCAAGGCACTGGCACAGAATAAAACACAAATAATCATTATTTAAGCAATTTATTTTCAACCTGTATTTTAGTAATTTAAAATGTAACAGAGAAGAGTAAAACCCCAAAGACATACCAATAGTCTAATAAACACTTGGGATTGTGAAATACCATAGAGGAAAAATAAATCACCACCTTCAGAAAAAGTCTGCCTGAAAAAAAAGACGTTCCTGTGCAAGAGATGCTATTTCAGTACTGTGGGCAAAAAGTGCTATATAAGTATTGATTAGTTTGATTTTTACTGCTGTTGTTTCAGCTGCCTACACGAAATATGGTAGAAATATCTCCTTCCCAGCCATGCAGTACAGCAAGACATTTTTAACACAGGAAAGACAGCTTTCAAAGCCTAACTTCTAAGGGGTTCAATACCAAAGTCACAGAGTATTACACCTTCACTGACATTAGTATCAGCCTGGCAGAGAATTGCAGTTTATATAAGTGTTTTGTTCCTGAACTAGGCTTAATTTAAAATATGTGAACAGTGTATATTCATAGAGTTTCCCTTATTCAGAGCTTCTGTCCCACCACCTTACTGCAGTAAAGCTTTACTAATGCCATTTCTGAAGCACTCTGCCTTACACACACCTCACAGATGATGATGAGCTGGTGATATCTAAGGTGCTATTAATCAGCTTCTTCAGAGGAAAGAAAAGTAGCCCATGACACTGTGTGAACCCCTCTTGCCCGTTCTGCAGCACTGGCCCCTCCAGCTCTCCTTGATGTGGTAATGCAAGAGCAGACCAAAAAGAAACGTGCAACTCTCGGCAGCGTACATCAATGAGGAAACCAAAATAGGTTTATCAAAGAAAAATGTGACTCTGACCCATCCTTGGAACCAAATCAAACAGTATCTAATGGCAGCAGTAGGTCTCCAAGAAGAAAACAAAGCTAAACTAGTTTAAAATAGATCCAAAGAAGAATACATGGGTTTTTTTGCTGTGGTCATTGCCAGCCAGATTATGATTGGTTACAAATGTTAAGGGCCCTTGAGTTGCTTGAGTCCTTAATCCATCAAATTGGTCATCGCTGTGTGCCAAGCAATGACCTCAGTCAAACGCCATAAATCACTGCTCAGTTAAAGAACCAAGCCTGCAAGCTCCCTCAAGTATCACTTCTCTCAGCACTTGTGTGTGGGGAAGGCAGGCTGCCCAGGGTTTGGGATTAGCTGATTTACGTGGAGGAAGACAAAAGAGCTCTCAACCCCAAGTACCAAATTTTGCATTAACAGAAGGTGGCATGGTGCACACTGAATAAAAAAAGGACAATAGAAGCCAGGGTGTGTTTGCTTCACATGTGGGTTAATAGCTGAAAGATCTGCTTCCTTAAAGTGTGGTCCCAGTAAAAGCAGCATGTAAGAAGTTGTATCTACTACCCCTCTAATCCTCTAATTGCTAATCCTCTTCAGGGCATCACCAGCCACCTTGCAGTTACTACACTTTGTAAAGAGTGCCAAAGACATGTGCTGTTCATCAATATCATTGCAAATTCTCAGAAAGTTCACTCTCCATTCTGAAGCATAGGAATCTCTAGCTGTGTTCTATTTGGCATCAATACCAAAGATGATGAAGCTTTTTTTTAAGTATGAAAGCTAGCTCTTCTTTACGCGCATAAAACAGGTGTTCAACTACAAAGCTTTCTACAGTAGGAACTGTATGATCAAAGCAACCTTAAAAAACCCTGTTGTTATAAGGATTTTGAGGATCCGGGAGAATGTAGGGGGAGGAGGGAGAAAGGAATCTTTTAAACAGCAGAGAATAAGTGCGGTTACATTTTTCACCACTGAGCACTTTACAGCAAACTGTGTTTCCTGTGGTAGGACAGCTTTCATGAAGCCTTTCACCATCTCTCTCTATTCCAGTGATTTCTAGTCTTTTTTCAAATATTTATCTGCTTGTGTTTCCATACATATATCCATGAGATATACATATATTTTTAAAACACAATAATTAACAGCATTATAGGTTGCAGTAAAAATACACGTTGAGGTGCTGTACCATTAAATGCAAATATTTCCAAGGCAGTTTGGAGCTGAAGGCTGTGTCCACATTAATAATACCCTCCAAAAAGTTTTAATCTCATAAGCTTTCTGCACATCCCAAATTAGGCTGTAGCAATTACAGCAGAGACCACTCATACTATCCATTCAAATTTAAATACAAGAGTCACTCTCCTTGAAGGAACAGTCTGTATTTTGGCAAGGAAATCTTACCTCTCACAGTCCAAAGTAGTATTTTAAATGAAAATTCATCAGAATTAAAAGCATTGGCAAAGTAAGTGTTTTGGGCTTTCATACAATCTTATTTTTAAATGCTTTTGGCAGCTAACTCCATCTTTAAAATTCCATTACAATTATGTAGAATTGCCTTCTATGCTGAAAGGACATAAAACAATGAGAATAGATTTACCTCCTTTCTGTTTCCGTTTCAAGAACTCCTGAGGAATAAAACCTGACACAGAGGGGATGAAGTAACTTGGCTTTCATGGCAGGATTACACAAACCACAGGAGGACAGAACCACTCTACCCACTGCAGTCCTTCAGACCTTGAGATCCTGGCTCCAGGAAAGGGAATTCCAGGGGAATCTTGCCAGTGTGCCTAACCTAGTCATGACTGCAGCCTACTGTTGCAAAAGGCACTGTGACTGGAAACAACAGGCTTTTCTCCATACACCTGCCCCACCAGCTCCTTTTCAAACTTGTGTGTCTCCTGACATTTAGGAAACTGAGAAGTGCAGTCCTGCTGTGTGTGGGAATCATCACCTAAAGTAATCCAGTGCCCCAAGATTCACAGTGGAGCTGCAGTCAGCAACATGCTGGACATCCACTGGCTGCAGAAAGCCTGGGGTTTGACCCAAGAAGCTCAACAGAGAAAGCAATTTAAAATATACCACTACCAATGCAACACGGCGTCTTTTTTGGCAGAGAAGATAAAAATAGCAAAGAAACGACAGCTCTGTTCTTTTTATGAAAGCCTGGCAGTTTTCCAGTAGAGACTTAAGTACTTTTTGTACTTTGGGGGGAAAAAAAAAGGTGATGGGATGTGGTCCAAGACTGGTCATACGAACCTGAGAAATATGGAGTAAGAGGCTGGGCTGAAGCAGCCAAAGTGGTACCACCAGCTGCAGCCCCATTAATTAATGCTCTGCGGTATGCAGCTGTAAGAATGACCCTGATAATTGCTGAATACGAGCAGATAACTTCTACAGAACAGCTCTGCTTTTCTTACTGTGGTGTACTTACCCGAGGAGTACCTTGCACATTTCCCCATCTCACAGGGCAGTAAATTAGTTCTAATTGCAGAGGTATGTAGTAAAAGCTGTGCTCAGCCTTCTGCAGCATTTGAAGATTTATTTTACAGTTTTAGGTTTTCTCTGATGCCTCAAATTGTGGGGAAAGGGACATGAGAGAAAATGCAGATTTTATAGATCTATAAAATTACCTCAGTTTAGACAAATAAGTGTTTCTCTGCAACTCAAACAATGTAACTGAAAACTACAGTTCTGCGGGGGACAGCACAGTGCACTAGAATAGAGATTTCTTATTTTTTGCAGCTCTTCTTTTAATTTGAAAAGAATGATAACTTTATCTGCTTAAAGGGGAAAATATGACAGTACAATAAACTATTTTTAACATATCCTAACTCTAGTTTTATGAATAATTTCAAAAAGAAATTGCCAGTAGTGGATACAGAGCAAAATTCTACAGCTCCACAGACAGCACTGACTCGTGCAAACAGCAGCAACTGCCTGAACGAGCTACCAGAGTCACTGGGTGCAATCCTCCAGCAGAAAGAGCCCAGTATTTCAGATCCTTGTGCTATGCCTTTAGCCTCTGTGTGGCACTCAGCCACGCTCTAAATCCTCTTTTACAAATATTTTCTTTGTCCTTTTTGTCTCCTATACGTTGCTGTCCCTCTGTCCCTGTTACAGGTAAGGCTCCACACTAAAATCCATCAGGGAACAGCAGCTGCCCACAGCAGCTCCTCACTCCTTCCAGAGCCAGATCCTTCTGGTACTTGTGAACTTAACAAACAGCCTGAGGATTTTATCTCAAAACAAAGCTGTCGGGTTGATCCAAGGAAACAATGTTTATCTCAGACTGCAGAATACAACTTGCAGGTCCTGTGCAGAGGCAAGGACACTTAACATGTGTTGCTTTTAGCCATGAGCTACCTGTTCCTGTCAGGAATCTGACATACAGGGGAAATGCTGTTTTCTTGTTTCTCAATAAGTCCTCCGACCAAACCCCAGCACCTACATGCATGACAATAGATATGTAGTCTTGCAAATGAAATCCACAAACAAAAAGTAGTCACCCAACTCAAGGCCAAACAAAAGATGAAAAAACAGGAGAAGGTTTTTGGACTGGCTGGTTCTTCCGGGAATGCAGCTGTGCATTCCAGCAGGCAGCAAGAATGTGGGTTTTTCCACTTACGCTGATCACAAGCTTTGCTACATTCTAGGCAAAAGCATTCATCCCCCATGTATGTGGTTCAACTAGATAGATTCACAGAATAACACTACTCTGCATCAAAGAAGAGAAATTAAACAAAGATTCTATAAAAGGCTTCTAATGTCAGCCAGCATCATAGGGCAGAAAAATTAAGTCACCATTAGGAACACCCATTTCTTTTTCTGGCTATGCAAGCCTGACTATACTGGGCATATCTGACATGCAACTTGATGCTGTCTCAGGATTTCTCCTCCCACAGCCAAGTGTAGCAGAATCCAGAAGTTTTGCCAAATTTATCACATGCAGTTCTATTACTTGTAGTTCTTTATACCATCCAATTTAGTATGATCAGTAATGATCAGCTAAAAAGCCCCCTCAAGTCCTTGTGTTACTGTGTTTTCTTCCGTCTCTCCAAGGGGTCACAAAGCATCGACTTTTCTTGTGCCCCCACTTTTGGCTGAAACCTGCTTGTGCCATGAACAAAGGGATGCCAACAACAAAGGAACTTCTGATGAAGACTCCCCCTGAGCTGCTACCAGTGGTGATTGTTAGAGATACAACTAATCCTACAGCTAATAACTGAACTACTGCAAAAGATCCTTGGAACTCATTCCTACTGCCAAACAGCACAAAGCTTAAATAGCATCGCTATCTGCCTCAAGTGTGCTGACTTAAAAACAGATCCTCCCTTACCCAACTTGTAATGACATGACAAAAATGACTGGTGAGGGGAGAAGAGTCACAAGACAATGTGATCTTCAGTGTGTGGGTTTGTTGAATTCAAAAGTGAGTTCATCACTATGAAAATGCCCAATCTCCAATGGAGTTTCATTCAGTTCTTCATATTTTCTAGCAATGTTCTAATGTGGAGACAGGCAAAAATTGTGATGAATGTCCTGAGACAACCATCATTTATTGATATTTTCTTAAAGCTCTACCTCCCCTCAGAGCAAGTACCTACCTGCTGCACCAGTAGACGGCCCCTTAGCAGGACACATTTTAAAGTTAGATGTTTGTCTCCCCTGAAAAGAAAGCATTTCATTTCTTAAACATCTATGAAAGTCTCTTTGTACTTGTTCTGGCTCTCATTAATTTTAAGGGGAGTTGGAAAAAGCATCAGTAGAGCTTATAAAAATAAAAAACAATGAGAAAGAATGGGATATAAAAACAAAATTCATTGCCTCCAAATCTGCCCCATTCTCTTTTTTACCTTTCAGTAATGATTACATGTGTCTTCTGCACATTCAAGCATCAGAAAAACATATAAACCATTTTTATGGCATAGAGCAAAAATTTATCGATATATTTCAGCTTAGATCTGCAAGAATACACTTAAATTTTAGAAGTGGAGCGAGAAAACAAAGACAGTTTTATTCCATGCACAGCAATTACTCCAGCTGTCAGCACAAGTCACTTTTACTGCTAAAGCAAAAGTGCGAAGCATCAAGTGGATCCCACAAAAACAATACAAGTTTATTTTAGAAGACCACACCTTCTGTTCTGTAGGCCCTTAAGTTAGGCACAAGTAAGAGCAAATTACCAAGCAGAATTAAAAGGAATGAAAATGTCACGCATTCAAGGGAGAAACTAATTTCTTCCTTAGCACTGAAGAGAACCGAAGTTAGCATTGAGTTTCAAAAACATTTACAGATCTTCTGCAACTCTCCCACGCTTTGGTGTACAGAGAAATTCTGCTGCTAGTGTAGACAACAGGAGTTCTGCTATCAACTTCAGTGGAAGCCAGAACTGTACCCTCTTTTATTATCAAAGCCCACAAACCCAAAATTCAGCCCTTTGTGGTTTTTTTTCAATGACAGAGGGGTGTTAACACTTGCTGTAAGGCAGTGGGTTTTTTAACTAGCTACTGGTTATGCCAACCATTATTCTAACTGTGATCTCTCTCAGTCATGAAGGTATGCATATTGCTGGAAATGTCAAACTGCAGGTAATTCATCAATACAGAAATGGCAATACTGATTTAATCCTGACAATTCCAAAAGTCTCATTTTCTTTAAAACAAAACACAAAGATAAAATCTAAAATTAAAGTCTAAAGTGGATGGTAAAGATGTTACTAAAAACTCTCACCTGGATTCTTTTCCAGGTCACACTGATGTAAATACTGTATATTTCTAAAGTTTCTCTTGGCTTCCTCAGCATTTACGCCTGAAAGGGAGTAAATCCTAGAACAACAGTACAAAATCTGTCTGAACAGTTTAATCAGCACTTGGTGCAAAAATGTAGATTATATGTGTGATGTATAAAACCAGCCAATTATAGAAAGAAAAAACCCTCTAATTAAACTCTTTGTCATCCAAACCCAGGATGAATCCTTATAGCTCATCTCCCATAGAAGCATTGTATGTGCAATGGGGTAATGTATAAACAAAGTGCTTTATCTGGGGTATGACTGGAAGCTCCAGGATTGTAACATCCTTTAAGATAACATTCCAAACCTATCCTTTTAAGTTTTCAGCCAAGAATTTGTTTTTATAATTTCTTAGCTCTTGGCAAAAGGAAACTATACTTCAGACTAAGTTCGTCCTCTTATTCAATGCCACTGCCACTCCCACATTTTTTGCCAAAGAAACAAAACAAGTGTTTTGAAACCCAAAACGACAGGGAACAGGCTATAGACACTCTGTGTCATGGTTTCTTAATAATTTTTACCATGAGATACCGTAAGGCAGCTCATTAACAACACAAATAATAATATTGTTTTATCTACAACTGGATCTTACCTTGCAGTTCCCACTCGGGTATCCCAGACACCACGAGCTGATCTGGGAGAAGCCAACAATGGTGTGGAAAAGGCCTGGCTCCTACACTAGGGCAAGAATGCTCAGGATTTAGTACTGCTATAATTCTGCCACTGCAATATGTCTTGAAAACTCAGTACTCCCTCGCCCTCACAAGTAACAGATCTAATCTACTTTTTCACTACAAGGCTGTGGGCTGTTTTGTCACAGACTGGTGCATGACACAGTTCTAGGAATCCTAAAGGCTTAACCCACTTCTGTCCTCCCAAAATCAGCTATAGGCCACTAAGAGCACCTCTTCTTCCCAGTAAAAACCCTCACAATACACACTATGTGATGAGGTCATTTATTGAGCACGACCATTAATAAAACCTCAGAAGGGAGATTTTAGAGAGTGTCAACTTCCCTCTCTACCAGCTGCAGGGATTTTCCAATCACTTTATCCTGCCATAGCAATGCACTGAGACTCAGCTGTACCTCTCGAGGGGAAAAAAGCCACTGCAGGGTAAATATAAGCTAACGGTGAGCAGCTTTGAAGAAATCTCAGTCTGAATTAATTACCAATAATATCACTCTTAATTGCACTTTGTAAAAGAAAAAATATGTTGCAATGATTTTCCCTAATAGCCACACCTACATCTGACACTAAGTAAATACTACATATCACTACACAGGCTGAGTCCTCATTTCACTTTGTTGAGCAATAGCAGAGTGAAAATACGTCACTGTAAAAAACCTTTTTTTGTTTAATTTTGCATTAATTTAAGCACTCACTGTTCACAAAACTGAATCACCTTTACAGAAGTCCTACAAGCTGAACAGAAACGTCCTCAAAAATGTTAAAAAACAAGCAGGGAACTGAACAAAATTTTGCAGCAAATTTTAGGTGTGGGGAGGTGAGCACAGAGCATGTGTGGAAGTGTGTGTGATTGTTTGTGAGTCTCGTGCTCTTCCTTGTAGTCTCCTGACTGATGAAGCCATGATCGTGCTCTGCTGAGAGTCAGCATTTGCTTTTTTGAAGAAAGAATTGCTGTATTTTGTCTCCCGCCTTTGGGATGCTCAGGGGAAAAAACCCTTCAGTGCGGTAGGGACAACTTTTTTTTCCCCACCTTCATCCCTGAAAACCATTTGGCATTTTAGGAGAGGAACAAATACCTTCCTTAAATAAAAAAAAAATCCCTCTCAAACAAGGAAAAGGAAAGGAAAGTATTACCCACCTGAGACTGAGAGTTCAATAAAGTTTTACCTTTATTCCCCCAACAAATGAAAGCTGAGACAAAGGGAGAGCTTGTCCCAGAGTACTTACTCTGGGAGACTCTGAGGCGGCAAGGAGAAACAGAGACAGGTTCATGACCGCCTGCATCCCTCCCCTGCTCCAGTTAATTCAGAGAAGTGTTCGAATTCACAGCCCTTGCTGAGCCTTCCACCACCAGATTTACAGCTCTGCACATGCTGCTGTAAGAAGCTGTGGTTATTACACTGCTCGTGCTGCCATCCCAGCGTAGGCATGTTTGAAACGCTCCTTTCCCCTGCCAAAAAGCTAAATTCTGGTCTCTTACTCAGCCTCTGAACTCAAAGGCCTTCCTCACAGCTTAAGTAATTTCACCTGGTATCAGCAATGATATCAGCAGCTCAGGAATTTAAGCACATCTATTCAAAATCTTGAATCTCTTTAAAAACACTTAACTAAATTATGATGTGTTTGTTAAATTTTACATGCCAAAATCAAAATAAACCCCTGCCTTAGACGAGCCATCCAGCCTAAGCTGGAACTTCCATGGAAAAAAATCATGCAAAGCCTTTTAATGAGAATGTGGAAGGTTAGACAATTGGGTTTTAGAAATACTGAAGGAAAAAGAACTTTACCTAATGTGTGTATCAATAAGTGAACAAAGACTGATGTGTGCAAATAACAGTAATCTTCAAAGTGAAGGACTAGAATCAAAGAATAAAATGTTTTTCTCCTGGAACTAGGAATTAGCACAACCAAGGTCAGACAATTTCCTGAAAATAAACGTATTAGTCTTTTTCTGCTGTTTTCCCCCTTGCTTTTTTGATCAGTATTTACTAAAAACTCAAAGTGCTCAGGACTCAAGTGTTTGGTCTACAGTTCAGTACTGGAGAGGCACAGACACAGCATGAGAACACCCTGGGCCAATGACTTTTTTATACTTTATAGCCATTTATAAACGGATTTTTAAAAACAAACAAACCCACCTCTTTATTTTGGAAGGCTGAACTAACAGCTTTGTTTTGAGTAAGTTTCCACTACGTGTTCAAATATAAAATGATAGTACAGGTTTATTGGGCAAGTGAATTACAACAATAGTAAAAAATGAACAAATTTTATTGAGTGACTGTTTTTATATACAGAACATTTCAACTCACATCCCAGTAATATTCTGGTTTTCATAGAATGTCAGGATGGTTGATCTTGAAAGGGACATCACGGAGGTGATCTGGTCCAGCCTCCTGCTCAAGCAGGTTTGTCTAGAACTGCTTAGCTAGGGCTGACCATTTTCCTAAATTCAGGAGGAAACAACAATGAAAATTTTTCGTGGAATTTTTTACTGTTGGGTTTTTTTAATTATTAACCTCAGTACTCTTAGAAACATGGGAATTACAGAAAGATGGTCTTTATGTTGATTTCTTTGTATCTGCTTTGTACAGCTCTTTGGAAGTACTGGGCAGCCAGCCATATCATCAGAGCTTTAATTTCTATCAGTGATCTCTGCTAGAATTTCCTTCTGGATTATATCAGAGTTTGGACTCCTTTTTTGCCACCAAATACTCTTTCATATTGGTAGCATAGAAAGAGAAGTGAGAAAAAATGGATGTAGACAGAGCTGAAGAGATTTTGAAATTGATTTTGTTTTCAAAGTTGTATATTTTAACAACCTGTTACTTAAAAAATCTCTGAAATTCAGGGCATACATCATCATTGGTTAAAGGCTTAAATTAAAAAAAAATATTAAAAAATCAGTATGTTTCTCATTGACTGTAATTTTGTCTCCTAAAAATTATTCAACAAACATATGTTAGAACAAGTCCTCACTACCTCCTCAATATTTCAGCAGGAGAATATAAAACTTTTTAAGACAAGGTATATATGGTCAACTTAATCTTGCAAATAATCTTTGCAGTGTGCAAGAGATTCTCCAGCTTCTTCAGCTCTGGAGTTTAAAAGAGTTATCAAAGTTAAAAAGCAGGATTGCAGTTTTAAGAGATGGCCTACTGATCAACACAGAGATAAAGCTGATCTCAGTAAGCACCATATGAAAGATTTCCAGCCCAACCAATAAGAAACCAAAGTGTTGGTTCAGTGAAGACATTCTTTTGAGCATTTAATCACACCATCCATTGAAGAGAAAATATAGAAAAGCTATGTGCAAAAAGTTGATTTTTTAAAAATATGTACAATCTTCACATCACAGGAAGGGATCAGAATTTATTTTAGCTCCCATGATAAAATATTAACAAACCAGCCATCTCAAATACACTATTCAGGGCTTGGAAAAGGGAATTTGAAACAAAACTAAACAGAAAGATTCAGATGGGAATGGTATATTCACTTGGATCCAAGTCAAAGCAAGCTGTGAGTGATAAATCCTTTGTATATGTGTATAATTCTTTTATAGCATGTTCTCCTGGTATTACAATTGTTTGCTGTTTTACTTGTTCTATACTTACCTGTTTATTTTGCCTGTTAAATGGTTTCACCCTTCAAGATTAGCATAACTGTTCACATGCAACCTTTTAGCAAAACTTCTTTAGTGCCTCTTTCTCTGAAGAAAGCGGAGCAGTTAAAAAAATTCGCTCTACAATTAATAGGTATCAGTGACCTGGGTGGCTGCTTTTCCTTTTCATGCTGTGTGCAAATTCACAGGGAGGACTTGAAAATTTCACTTTGGTAGGAGGAATATTCTGGTCTCCTGGGATTCAGAGAAGATCATAGCTACACCTCCTGTGGAAACAATATGGGCTCTTGCTCTGTTAGTTTCCTCTAAAATAAAAGTTGTTTTGATGGAAAGTTTGTTATTAATAGACTGAAAGCAACCAGGTGACATGCCAATTTTAACATATTGTAGTGAGTATTTAAGACGTATTTTCAAATCAGTCTGACCATGTTCCAAACTCATTTGAGGAGTGTGATACTGCAGAGAAAGGATTTTGTACCATCACAGCAAGGGCTGACTGCAGTTATGCCATTTTGAAAATCTCTCCACTGATAAACAGCTCTGCGTGTTTTTAAAGTTCCGTTTACTTACATCTTTGTGGAACCGGCCCAACATTTCCTAAGAATATTTTAAGCTATTTTTGTTATTTTTATTTCACAGGCATTTTCTTCCAGGGTACATCTTTTGTTTCCAGAGAAGTCGCACTAACTTCTTTTGTAGTCCCAGTGTTTTCTGGGGACACCAAAGGCAGCTGTTATCTGCCATGCCCTGTTTCTGTGCCTCTGCTGGGCGTACTGAACGTAGTGTGCTGCAGGACAAATATCTTCCCAAATTAAACTCCTAATCTCTCTGCTTTAGGTAGTATTGTTTAGTAAATATGCACGAGTAACTCAGTGATCATGTATAGCTGCTTCTGCTGTACTCTCTATGATTTGCAAATAAAGTCTGAAAGGCCGTCTAAACAGTTTACAGTCTGGAGCTGTGCAAGTTTTGAGGAAAACACTCCAAAATGTGTTTTAAGAGGATCTACACCCTTTATTCTTAGCCCAAATACACTGGGAGTGGGTTGGGGGTGTGCACAACACACTGCATTCCCAAACATCTAATTTGAACCTTAGTCATACAGTCCTTTGACTAACACAGACAGAAGCTGATCCTTTGAAACTAACCCAGGTAAGTCCTGAATGGATAAAGATCATCTATCTATGAACAGCTTGGATTTTAAAAGATGTTGTAGTCATATGTATCAGTTCCTTCCTGTTTTTAAAGTAAAACACAACTTCTCAAGGTATTTGAGGAACTTTCTGAAAGAACAGGACAAATCCTTATCTTAATCTAATAAATGCTACTGTGGTTAATTCAGAAACACATTCAGTTCACCATAGTGTGAACTCAGCAGCTGTGACAAGAGAAAAACATTCAGCATCCAAAACAAAGTTTGTGTAATGTGTAACTCCACAACCTGAAGTCTCAAATACTTATCTTTAAATATTGTTTTATGTCTATGTCACCAGCACCATATATGAAAATACAGCTTACACTTGGTGCTCTAATTTCTGTGAACTATTCTTACATCTGTGAGTATTCCTACTGGCTTCTGTATAAAGCCAAATCATAACAAAAAGTCCCTTTAAGATAAAACCATGACTCTGAATGTAGCACTGCTATTCCAGCTTTATGGCCCATGATAAACTACTTTCTCCAAGACAGGATTTGCCATTTGTAGATCAATCACTAGAGATAAAAATAACCTTTCTGATAATAATTCATCACAGCTCTAACTTAGGTAGACTGTACCTTTCCTTTACATACAAAGCCTGCTCATTTTTAATCTAAACAAATTCACAGGGAGGACTTGAAAATTTTACTTCTTTTTTACTTCTTTTTTTTTTTTTTTTTTTTTAATCTGCAGTAAACTAAACACGGATGTCTCCAAAAGCATGAGGTTGGTGATGAGACATCACAATTTTCTTATTTGCAGAAATCTAATTGTAAGTAGAGACATTCTTTTCCGAAAGTGCTCACAGATTTACAGCTTTGAAATCATGCAGTTGGACTTGGGTTTCCCTGTCTCCCACCCTGCACCCTGACAAATCACCCTTGCCTGCTGTGGCTGGTAATCCCAGCTGGCTGCAGTGGCACCTCCTGGCTGTCAGCCCTGATGAACCACAGGCCCTGGGCTCCCATCCCTGCCAATGCAATGTTCAATACCCCAGTCCTCTCTCAGGCTCAGCTCCTGTCCACTGCAACTCGATTATTTGGATCTCAGTTACCGCTCTGAAGCAATTTCCTGCCTCTTTCAGGCTCATTTCTCAACTCCCAGGTAACAAATTTTCAACCTGATTACAACTGGGTTAGTTTAGTCCAGGCTCTTCTAAAGCAGTTGCATAATCTGATCCTCTCTGCTGCAGCTGTTGTTGAACAAAAGTTATTTATAAACTGCAGACAAAATCCTTCAATATTTACGAAAGCTACTATGCAAAATATCAAGATATACTGCATCACACCATGGCTATTGTTTTCACTGGGACCTTACTGTTTGCTCGGTCCTCACTGTGAGAAACCCACAGCTGCATTTTGGATCTGACTGGGAAAGAATTTGAAACTTGAAAGTTCTGATCACAAATTTCCCATTGCCCAGTAAATGTCACCATGAATTTAATGAATAAAAACTGTATCTTCTTAGAATTGAAACTGACTCCATGACTGGCAACATGATGATTTTTTAAAATAGGCTTGGAGGAAAAGCTGGCACTGTAGTTATGTACAATTAATCACTTTTGCTTGCCCATTTGGTATCATATAACCAGAAAAAGTTTCCAGAAAGAAAGAGAAAGTTTCCAGAATACAGTATTTGCAAGAATATTAGCCAAGCTTCTTCACGGTTGCAAGAAGACCAGCCAAATCAAGAGAAATTAAGTTGGCAATGGGATCCAAATTATTCTAATTTTTGCTTAAATTGCATTTATTTTTACAGATATTGCGCTAAGGAAAAAGGCTGGGACTCAGCATGGTATCCACCACTGTTCCACCAGTGGAGGCACAATGGGACTCCAGGCTCTAGAATGGATTATTTTGGAACTACCTAAGGTCACTAGGTTTGGAAAGACTCTTGAACCATTAGTGATGGTCAGGGACCACCAAGTGGGCTGTGGAAACCTTAGAAGAAGAAAACACTGACATAAACCTGAACCTCTCTTGTGGATTCTTCCTTTCAGTGATAAAATAAATGAACAGGGATCCAGACTGGAAATACATTGCCTAAGTTTATTAGAAGATTAATTGTACAGTAAATGACAGAGAATCTTGGATGAATTTCTCTGCAACTCCAGTTCTAGCATTCAGCAGAGGAAATAAAGATGTAACAGAGTAATGAAACACTAAGTTAGAATCACCCAACCACCAGCTGAGTAAAATGCTCATTTTTAAAGTTCTTGAAAACAGAAGCCCTAAAAAAGAAGTGTACCCTGGTTGGAAAAGGTATGCTGTGGTCATGAACATAAGATGTGAAGCCTATCTAGAATTAAAGTCTCAACATGTAGAAGAAGAGGAATTCAGCAAATTTAATGAAATATATTAATAATAAGGTGTTTATTATAGGGCTCTGGAGCATGATGTCCTGTGACAGCTCAGAAAAACACACAAAAAATTTGTCAGCCAAGAAAACAAGGTAGAATTGTAACCACTAACAGGGTGGGGAAAACAACTACAGAATACTGTCAATTGATCTTTTCAAAAAGGTTAAGACATAAGTATATATATACATATATATACATACATATACATATATATACTACAAACATCCTTATCAGCACATTTCAAAGGTATTTCAACTATCTCCACATCATGTCAAGCATGATAAAACAATGACATCACATGATATCTACACTCTGCTTGGAGAGAACAAACGCTGGACTCAGCACTACCTATGATCGTTAATGTTATACCTTCTTCAAAACCATCTGCCACTCAGGACACTTGAACATATTTGTAGAGTTCCTCTCACATCATTTATCTAAGAGCTTTTCAACATCTGAACTCCAGAAGGGTAGTGCCTGCCCGTGGCTTGACCCAAAACCTCAAAACAAGACTGCAAAATAAAGAAACCTTGACCAGAGAGAGAGAGAAGGTATGCATGAGGGGAAGACTAGTTTTCCAAGGGAACTCATTGCCATTTTAGCATGATGAATTATCAATATCAAGCTGACACCTCTGTAAGTAAGCTTTCAAAATGTGTTAGAGACACTAAACAAGTAATGAGCTCTCTTTTTGGAACTCTTTTATGTTTGCTCTGAAGTCAACACAGAACAACTGACTTGCTTGAAGTGAAAGAATGAGGAGTTACAGGCTGCACCAGCTCCCTCCTTCCTCTTCATTTTATCCACAAAGCAGAGACCTGGAGTGGTCACCTGTGAAAAGCCACCCCCACAGACAGTGCTGGACATTCCCAGTAGAAGGGCAGCTTGCAGCACAATACAGCTGGTGGGTTACCTCTGCATTCATGCTTAGAGGAAGTTCTTCAAGGCAGGAGACAATGTTTAGCCTTATCTTTAACCTCTCAAACATTAAAGGACAAATTGTGTTGTCCTATCTCTTGATTACTCCACCAGGACCTGCCAATCTGCTGACACCATTTGCACTCACCAAATCCTTTGCATGATCTAGTCCAAGACCTCTCTCCAGCTTGATCAAACCTAGTTTAAGGGACCAGAGGTGAACCAAGCTCACTATTACCTCCTTTGATCTAAGGCTTCTTGGCTATAAAACTCTTCTTCACCACAGCTTCTTGGCTATAAAACTCTTGCTGCTTAGAAAGGAAGAAGAAAGCTGTTTCCTTTGCTGGCCATGAGACTGGACCCATCTGGAAGTGAAAGGAAAGAGTTTCATGTCTCACTGAAAGCAAAACTCCTTCACTCTTTCAAGAAAATCTTATTTCTACATTTTTTGTCCCCTGTACATTTCTTTAGAGCTGTCCAGTCCTTAACATGTGTTGTACCAAGAGGCCTGGAGGCTGTGAGCAGTAAAAGTAGTACTCAAGCAGTCAAAATGGTATCCATAAATACACGTCAAGTCAAGCAAGGGGATTCAACACAAATAATATCCAGTCATAACACAATAAAAGAATGATCCTGATTTGGATATCACAAAGTATTAGTGCCTTGATTCAGATACACCAATTGCCATAGAAGTTAAGGTTTCCTCTTTCTCTGGTAAAAAAACCACTTACTGGGGCATAGATTCGAAGTAGCCAGAGTCATTACCTCATCTGAACTCCCACATAGCACAGACCATTAAATTACACCGAGGTATCCCTGATTTAGTCTCAAAATTCTGGACATCAAACACAAAAGAAGTGTTAGCACACAGTAACCATCTCCAGTAGATTCTCATTTTTGGTGAACAATAGTAAGACTCAATACTATCATTTTCTGCCCAAGAAAACCTCATGACAATTGACAGATACTTGAGAAAGCTTTACAGTCTCTCCACCCTTTGACAAATATGGAAACTGGAACTCCAAGGCATCAAAGTTAGGCACAGGGAAATTAATCTGTAACTACAGCCAAACAAAATTTATATGCACTGATGAAAGTGTGAAAAGTGGGGTTTTAACGAGATTTGAGTGCCATGCAGGCTTGCTTGCCTGGGTCTTCACCTTATCCAAGCCACTATAAAGTGAACATAAAATAAAAGGATTTCTGAGTCTGAGCACCTTTTTTCTTTTACAGAGGAAAGCTACTGCTTCTTTTTATTTACATTTATTTGTTTGGTATTTTCATAGAGGAACAGCATGGTGGTGGTAAAGCAAAAGGTAAATTTTTTTTCACAGAAGAAACTAGTGAAGTTACAGAAAGCAAATCTTCTGTTCCATAGAAGGCTCCATATGCCTGTCTAACCCAGCCATATTTCTGGGGTTAAATGATGCAAAGATAAAAAGCTGACTTTGTGAAACAAAGGTAAATAGCAACCCAGATGCTCTCATTCATATTCTGAAGTTATTGCCATCAGCTCTGTGACCAACACATTTCACAGCTTGTGAATTTCCAACAATCATAAATTAGGGCAGTAAGAGAGGACCAAGTACAGTCCTATAAACCTCTGGAAGGGTTTGCTTTATTTATATTCCAGTTGGGGACCCTACCAATGCTCTAAAGTTTATAAAGTATTGAAATCCAGTAGAATCCAGTCCTCAAATCATTCATTTTATATTTCTGATGGCCTGGCTTATAATTATGTACTTGTACTGCTCCACAAGTTCACATACAAGGTAAAGAATTATGATTCTTTATGATTATTATGATTTATTCTTTGTCGTTCTTCCAAGCAGAACTAGGTCCACCAGGTGCAAACAAAATGTGCAAGCTTCACATAAAACAACATAATGTCTCCAAGGAAGTGGAATAACCCTTCCTTTCCAGAGGCTTTGTTTAGCCCTCTTGGCTCTTACATGAGAGCAAACAAAAAGAAAAAATTAAAAATCTGGAAAAAAGTTCCTAAGGTCACTCAATTTGGTTCTGAAGGCATAATCAACTATACACAATATCTAAATGCTAAAGTAATATACAGATTCCCTTATAGAGGAGTTTGTCCTTCTAGGTGAGATGTACTGATGAGACAGGGGAGGGAGAACCTTGTGATGTTGCCCCATAAACATCATTCCCTAACATTTTGTGTTCTAAGTCATATGTGACAGCCATGACTTTCCAGAATCCAGCACTGGCACTCACCATACACTCACTTCATAGAACTTCTTTTCTAGGAAAGGTTATATTTAATGATGTCAAACTGCATTGAAAATATTTGTGACATCTGTCAAATTAATTTTTAAAAATTCATTAGGGTCAGTGTAACTGCAATAAATACAAAATTAATAGCATGGGGGTTCTTTTAAGGTTACATTGAAATAACATTCGGGATCTGTCTGAATCTGACAAAATCCAGGGAACTGGCTACGGCCACAGTTTGTCCTTAAGTTCTTTGTGCCTACATAGGAAAGGTGCTAAACAATCCATATTTTTCATTCACAGTGCTCCATGTGCTGGAGTAGAGAAAGTAGTCTCAGAATTAAACCTGGGATTTAGGCAGTTCAGCCTCATTTGGCTTACGGCTCTCCTAGGGCAAGTTACTCTTTTGATCCGTTTTTGTAAATTCTGGAAAACTGCATTTAAATCTTCCCAAAGGTGTTTTGAGGAAGAGTTGTCATCCACTGATGGTGTAAAATGCTCTGATCCTCATGCACAGAAGGAGATAGAGCATGGCAAAATCCTATTGCTCCCTGTGCTGCAGGCACAGCCTACTGGGACATGCCAGAACAAGGGTTTAAATATAAACACCACTTTCCTGAGTTCACTCCTTTCCCTTCCTGCATTCCCTGTTTTCCCCTCGTGACACTATGTCTCAGAAGTACACCTTCTCTTGCTCCAGAGAAAAGGACACGGAAAAATTTGGATCTCTGCACTGCAACAGTTAGGATCACTGGAGAATGAAATTTCCCCTCATGTATTTTTGGTACAAAATATAAAAATACGGAGACAAATTAAATCACATTAAATCTAGGACAGTTTCGAAATTTGTCAAGTCAATTACTTCATCTAAAAAAAGCCCTAATGCAGAGCTTTAATTTGGAAGGTATGTGCCAAGTACTGCTCATAGCTCAGTATTTTTAAAACGATATACCAGTGACTTCAAGGACATATGACTGAATCCTGTATCTTTTAGCTAAATTGAAAACAGGTAAAATCCTCTTTTCCAAATTTACATCTGAGTCTTTTCCCAGCTGTACAGAAGAAGCCATTCTCACAGGGCTTTTAAGTACATCTTTAAATTGCAATTTTGTTACTTAGATCTGAGTGACAAGAAAGATGAATCATGTCTCAGAATTTATTCAGCATTGCTAATTAAACTCATTCCTGGAGGCCTGGGAAGCACTAAACCACTGGAGTGTAACAGTGAAAATTAGTGATTTGAATAGAAGAATCATGAACTTTGGAAAAGAAAACATTACCCATCGGTGGAGCTCACAAAATAGCCTCTTACAGAACCTAAATAAGATTAATGAAGGTGAAGTCAAGAAAAACAACAGCTTTTAAAAGTCCTCATGTCTTATTTTCTAAAGAACACATAAAATAGACTCAGTGCCACTAAAAACCCTTAACATGCACATTTAACAAGAAAGTAGGGAAGCCAGTTTTATAGGCCTCACCTCACTATATTCCCCAGAAAAAAAAATTCAACAAAAATATTTTTTAAAAAAATTTTTAAAACCCCAAAACCTCCAAGTATTTGGGTCCAGATCCCGACCCTTCAAATTTTGTCATATTCCAGTTAAAACTGTTAACATAGGTGTTTCAGGGCTACCTTTAATGTTTATTCTCAATGAAAGAACTATGCATCCTTCATGGTTTTCTTCCTGCTGAATAGCCTGGAGACTTGTACACCCAGCACACAGCCCTTGAGGCTCAGCTCCTTCACTTTGCAACAAACAAAGCACAGATACGACAATAAAATTCTGTCAGGATAATGTGGCTACTGCATCTGGAAACCCATGCAAAAGACAGCAAAGAGGAAGCCTTCAAAATCAGAAGTCATTGGTGAAATGCTGGATGTAATTCAGGGGTTAATCTCCTGGTGGGAAGGCCAGGGCTTCTGGCAATGGCAGCTAAGCTTGGACTTCAGTGGGACCAAGGAACCATGGAAGACTGTGATTACTCAGCACAGTGCCTTGCTGCAAACCCTGGTATCACTCCCAAATCATGCCAGAACATCCACGCAAATGTAAATCCCACAGCTGTCAGAGGACAGCTCTGAGGAAACCTGAATATCACTGGTGAGATTGGAATTGAATTGCTTTAACTGTAAGAGTGGGGCAAGACTTGCCCTCTGCTGCACTAGAAATGAATAAGAGAAATGCGTGCATAAAAACCTGTAGCACATACATGTAATAAAACACACATTCCAGGACTCAAAACTTTCCTGTAAATCCCAGGCTTCTATCATGTTCCTTTTTTAAAAAGGGAGGAAAATAACTACGTGATTTTTTTTACTAATAAGCAGACATTTTAGGGGATTTCATCCAGTTGGCTGAATTATTCTGTTTTTTATAATGCTATATTGGGGCTTCAGTGGTCAGAGACCCAGTCCATTTAGCAAGCACTTGTAAGTTCCAAGAGTAAAACAGCAACCACAGCTCTCACAAGATACCTTCAGAGAAAATGCAACTTTGCCAACAGCATGATCAATCTGTGGTTGGCCCAGGGTTGTGGCCGGCTGTAGGTGTCACTCTCTTCGACAAACTCAGGTAATTTGTGATTGAGCCATGCTCTGATAAATTCCTCATGCTTCTCACAGGGGTTTCTCAGACCTGGAGACCTCTGTAACAGCACTGCCAGTGCCGGAATCCAGCTGTTCTGCATATACAGGCATTTAGTCTTCCACTACAGCATTTATGAATCTGTGCACTCAGAAGCCTATTACTTAGAAACAATTCATCTCTAAGAACAAAAGAAAAAGCTCTTAAAAAAAAAATGTATCCAGCTTACCAAAAGGGCTCAACCTTAGATGCAAAACCACACTGATACCTGAAACCACAATCCAAACCCCATCACCTCCATGACAAGGATATTGTAGCAATAAAAGTGCATCAGCTCTCGAAATCCTGCACTGTTTGGTGACCTGCTCCAGAGAGGTTCTGCAGAGATCCATTACCTCTGGAGGTTATGGGCTGGACCAAGCAGCAAAACACAGAAATGTGATCTCTGTCAGCCTTCACACGACACTTACAAAACTAACACACGCTGCGACATAACTGATGACTTTTGTTCAAACCCACCGGGTGACTGAACATGCACAGCCCTGTAATTGCTCTTTAAGCAGAGAGTTTTCTTGATGATTTGGAAAGTGGGAGACCAAATGTAAAACTCCACCAATACACTAGACAACCAACAGAAAATCCAGCCAAATGCTAACAGGAGTAAAAAAAAAATTAAAAAGCTCTTTCTATTAAAGTTCTCTTTGAATGCAGAGTTCTGAGTTTGCAAGAACATCCCTTTTCATGTTGTTTACATTTAAAGCTACTCACCAGTGCAAATGACCTCTGACCATGGTTATTCAGTGAAAAGCACTCACTTTCCAGAATGCTAAGTTAATATCAGGAATATGAGATTTGAAGGGAAAATGTCAATTGGAAATAAACTTCTGAAAATGTCCAGTAGCACTCCTCAACATCTAGCCTTGCTATGAACAATATCGAGTTCAGCAGCAGCAACGAGTAAGCAAAGCTTCCTTGAAGATAATTTCGTGATTGTCTGATTCCATGATCCTCATGGTTTCCTGAAGATATTTCTCAGGTAAGAAGGACAACAGGATACAGTAAATTTAAAAAAAATAACAATATCAAGAGTAGTGCCTATGCCCAAGTCATGGAAGCAAGATACAGCTCTTTCAAAAAATGAGATTTATCATAAAAATTTACTCTACAGAAAATAAAGAAAAAATATAATTATACATTATTTATTTGAAATACATAGCTCATATAATTATATTTCTTGTAACTTCAAAAAAAAGTTTAATTACAAAACCTGGCAGTGCATTTAAATGGTTAAGAAGTTTGTGAACTGTTCTTTTCCCTAAGAAAAGATGTTCTCAGGTTGCAGCTATCCTGAAAAAACAGCTTTCCAGCATTTGAGTACTTTTAAAGAAAGTATTTCTAACCCAGCAGCACATTAGTATGTCCTTGAGGACAGAGCAGGAGAAATACATATCACGTATCACTGTGCTTTTAGAATTAAAGAGCAAGGGAGAACAACAATGGTAGTGTAGCTCCTAGTGGGAGATGGATTCTTCAGCAACAGAAAGCTGCCCTGGTTTAGGGATACCTCCGCTCCCTTGTGAGAGTTTCACACAATGGTAGCATGCTGCACTTCTGGTACCTTAGAGAGGGGTATATCCCTCAAAACCTTAGCTTTGAGACAACTTATGGGCCCTGTAGCAGAAAAAGGGGCAGAGTCTGGGACAAATGATTAGAAGTCTGAAAAGATCTCTTCATGAGCAGAGACAGTTATGAAGAGGACCATTGTTGACCAAGGGGTATTCAGCAAAGGCATATTAAACAATGAAAGATACAGAGAAAACAGGCACTCAGTATTTAGTTCGTATTATACCTGACTTCTAAAGAAACTGAAGTGTAACAGCACATAATTAACTAGTGGAATCCCTGGCTTTACTAGGGTTGGAAGAGGAATTTAAAACATTGCAAAGACAAGTTTCCCACTCATTTTGGAATGGATGTCTCTCAATACTCCTCACAGAACATCTTTCACTCTTTAATAAAATTGTAATTGAAAACACTATAAAAACAGTGTGATTCAATGGGTCAGCTACAGACCTCTTACGATTACACTTTGGTAATCAATGACAGATTATAAAAACATTCAGTGTTCTATTAGAGAAGGAAATAATGCTTACATTTCATGGCATGTCAAACAGTGGCTGAGAAGAGACAATGAAGAATCTTTCCACTCCTCTTACCCTGCCTTCCCTGGAAAAGTTGTTCTGACAGGCTGTTTTGGAGCTCCATCCATCATCCTTCAAGGGATCCCCCAACAGCCAGGATCAGATGCAGCATACCAAACTACATGACACATTATGACACACTCCTGTGTGACCATCCTAATGCACTTGCAAAACTGCAGGCACTTACAGAACACATTAATAAAGTTTTCTTTGGAGACTTCCTCTTCAAATTTAAGATTACACACAGTGTTTACAGTGTAGACGGTCACCAGAATGGAATTTGACTATCTTAGCCATTTGAAGAAATATTGCTATATCTTGGACTTTTAATAAGGTTTCCACAGATTTTATATGGGTCAAAGGGAGGGAAAGTGCTTCTAAGATACTTTTAAGATAACACTTCCATTCCACTTAGAATGGAAACTGCCTTTTTGACACCTAAAGCTGCCGAGTTCTTGATCTGCTTTTCCTCAGGTAGAGAATCCATTAAGTGATGAACAACTTCTCAAGCAGGGTTATGAGCTCTTTACACTTTATGCACACGGCCTCAGATCCTTGCAGCTACTTTGAGCATTTGTAGCGCATGAATCAGCCACAGGCCCTTGACTGCAAGAACCACAGAACTCTGTACTGAGATGTGAAGGCAAAGAGCACTGAGTTCTCCTGAGCCAGTTTGTGGATTTTGGGGCATTATTCTGGCACCTGAGGGAGCTGTTACAGAATTTTGTGAATTTTTTTCAGGATCCTTTGAGGAGCACATTGACAGAAGCCCTCAAATTTCTTGTAAGTACCATTCTTCTGAAATTCATTTAAAAAAAAAAATTAAAATCCAGAACTTCCTATCTTGCCTGCTCTAACAGCAACATTTTCTGTAAGGTCGTCACCAGATGAATAGAATGTTTTGTTTACCTTTCAGCCTAATCAGACAAGATAGATCTTGTTTTGGGAAGACATTTGGTTTGTAATGTAAAGTGCACATTGAAAGATGATTAAGTTTTCTCTGTATGCAAGGTTTTCCAGAGCCTTTGGTGGTGGCATCAGCTGTGTTTCACAGCCTGCTCACCCAGGAGCAGGCTGTTAAAGGACTGTGTGAGCCCTGTCACCACAACACAGGCTGCAGGAAAGCAATGACAGCCACAGTGCAACTCCACACCAAACACTCCGTGTGTGACTTGGCAAAAAGGTGTTCCCAAGAATTAGAACTAAACTCCATTCTTTTCATGGGTTTGTATTTTTTTCCTTTTTTTTCTTCCTAGGAGGGACTAGAGAAAGTTGATAGGAATTAACACATGTTTAGATAGCATGTACTATTCGGTGAAAAGTCTAATTTCTCAGTTACAAAGGAAGCACAGAACATTCTTTAACTTAGCATTTTCATCACTGAATCACAGATAGTTAAAAAAAGATAATTCCTAAATAAACTGGAAAAAGTGAAATGCCTAAAAAACAGTGCAAGAATGACAATTTTTTTCCAAAATTAACTCCACAGCAAAGGGAGAAAAATGCTCCTCTTAAAAACCCAAGCGTTAAGTTCTTTCTCAGAAGTTTGGACTAACTTCCCCATGCATTCTTCTTCTTATGAGACTGATACTTAATAAATTTTCTTCATTTGTTTTCACTGGAGACCTGGAAAGGCCAAACCTCATTTGCTCTGTGTAGACCCAAAGGGAGACCACACCATTTACCAGAACAGAAATCACTTTTCCTTATTCCAGTGCAGCACGTTGGTAGCTGTATTGATTGTCATAATTGGATGAGAAATAATGTAATTTCATATATTGTTCCTGCCTCAAACCACCATATTGTAGTCCTACAACCTCTGAAACACAAATGTACAATACTGTTTTCAAGTATCTAAATTGTCCATTTGGTTAAAGAGCTTGGAGACTCCTGGAGGAAGCATGGCAAAGGAAAGACCAGTATAACTAAAAATCTGTAATTAAGATGATGTTTTGTAGAGTGCGCAACAGAAATTGTGCAAAAATCATCCCACAGAAATGTTAAAAACCTTTGAGAAATAACGAAGTCATTTAAATGCAGTTTTAGTTTAAATGTGAACTTGCATATGATAGATGTGATTTTATACATATCTATATATAACTCAGAAAACCTGTAGATAATGTACAGGAATGATAATGATCACTGCATAAAACCCACTATAGATTAATGAAAAAATCTGAACAAATCCTGAACTGCTCAAGGAAGGGTACACAGCTCTGACAGATCCCTTAGTACAAATGGTGGGAGTAAAACATATCCACATGATAATCACATCCTTACCAAAATTGAAAACGTATGTGAAAGTCATGGTGGTCTTGCAAAAATATAAACTCATAAACGATTTTTTGATTTGGTGTCATCATTCATTTCTTTCATTTGAAAAATCAGTTTTAGTAGGCCATGCAAAGATTGATGGCTTTTTCATAAAAGGATATTTTATGAAATAGTGAAATGTAGCATATTTCTACCTGATGAATGCAGAGACCTGTAAACTTTGAACCCACATTGGCCTTTGTTGCTCATGACCCTGTTTAAGTGATTTATTTTCTTTTAACAACTGCAGTCTGCAGGAGGTAGAATATACTGTGTAGATCTTTAATTCTGTTGAAAATGGAACAGTTTAAACAGAATGGCTGACATTAGAAGACCTATTACTGAAAAGCCATATTATCTTCATTTCAGTATCCCTTTTAGGAACAATATTTATGGTTGGAGAAAATGCGTAATTTATAAAAACAACTTGGTAGGCTGCTGCAGAGCAATGGAGGAGTTGGCATCCTTAGCCCCACATCAGGGTGTCTACAGGACTGCATCAATGCTAGAGACTCTGGAAACCTGGCACGTGGAAAGGGATAAAATCAGAAAACTGGCCTGTTGTCTAGAAGAACATCCTGAGGGAACTGAACACTCCCCACCCTTGTGAAACATTTGGATATCAAAGATTTAGCAAATTCCAAGGAAATAATATTGTGCTAGAATTTTTCTGCCAGGCTTTTTCAATACAACAGCATGTTTATCAGTGATTTATGTGAATTCAGTTTCTTTTTTACCCTTCTTTACTGCTTTTTGGTTTTTTTTGGTTAATGTGCAATGAAGTCAAACAGCATCATAAGCATACTTCCCACTCCTCGGTGTGGATGTCACCATGGAAGTTAAGAAGATCAGTCCTCTTCCATGTATAGGGAGAAACCACCTCAAATCCAAAACATTTACCCTAAGAGATCCAACTTTGTTTTGCTACAGTGGGGACTGATATCAGGTAGCTCCTCCAGCAGCACACCACAACACTGCTCCAATAATCCTCATCAGCTGACAAGCCTACAAAATCTTAGCAAGGTTTAATGTGTACCTCTGCATTATCACAGAGTGCCCAAGGCTCCATCTTATAAAATTAAATGGATATGATCAGAGAAATTAACAACACTTTTTTAAAACTCTGGTTTGAAGTTGCTCATTCAAGAAACAAGCTTCTGCTAAGCAAATTCCGTGTTTGTGAAACATCTCATGAATATATAGTGCTTTAATAAAAACAATGAATGTTTAAAGCTCCCCTGCTTTTCTCTGCTCTTCATTATTAGAAATAAATCTTATGAAGCAGATAAAAGTATTACAATTAATCCCTCCTGAATGGAGACAGTATGTACTATTATTTTCAATATGAGAGAAAATGGCTTTGACTAGACTGGCAACAACTGGCAAACTGGTTTTATAGTTTTGACTTATTGAATATTAGGAAATAGACTTTTTTAATAACAATTCCATTTAAGTATTCATTAAAATGGAATTAGTACAAGCAGGGCCAGATTCTGATATCCATATTCTTGTCAGACAGCATTTTATTACAGAAAAGTCTCACTGACATCAGTGGGATTACTTGTAAAAGGCCATTCAGCATGAGTGAGAACACAGAGCTAGACCCTACAAGGGTATAGAGGTTTTAGGTACTCACCCCTGACCCCCATGTGCCCCACACATCCTTTGGCAATGGCTGGAGCAGTATGGAACTGTGTGCTCCAGGCATCTCATTCACACTGGTGTGCATCAACTCCTGATCTCACAAATACCTGACCCACCTTGTCCCCGCCCCAGGTATATGGGATATGGAATATATATCTTCATCCTCACAAAGGACATAATTCCCAAGTGCTGATTATTTTGATTTATATTTATTTTCATAGTTCTTTCAGTCTGAGTAAGTTTGACCCAAAGAGTGCATAGCACATGTTGGCATAAAAAAGCACTATGAAGATGAATTTTGATTTATAAGAAAAATCATTCAGAAGGAAAAAAGTAGGGGGCTACAGTAAAGAATCTTACCAAAGGATCAAGGCTGCATACTCCAATTCTCTAAATTGCACAGCAGAAGAAAAGGCCATTTTTGGTTTGTATACTCCTGATATATTTAATATACAAGTAAACAAATTCCAGTAAACTCTTGAGGTGGCACCGGCTAAAGAGAACTGGCTTCGTTATTAATGTTATTGATAATTAGAAAAAGCATATTGATTTTTTCCATATGTAACCTAAAATGTCTCAAATTCTGAGTTCTAGCACCAGTACTGTATTTCTTTATTCAGTAATCTCTATAACGAGCAGGGGAGGAGGCTGAGAAATTTGACCTTTAGCTGTAAAACAGTGATGGATGAGCAAATTGTGAATGTCCTAATTTATCTTTCATTCAAAATTATTTAGCAGAAGATTTTGACAAATAATTTTTAGCATATATGCTGTAATTTCATATTTTCATTACATACACAAGTCATACCTTGAATATGCTTCTACTCCTTGACTGGGTAAACACAGAATTCAGTCCTGACAGCAAATACTTCACAGCCTGTTCAGTGCATGTACAGCCCTCCCTCCTCTGAAGGGCTGCAGAATCCTGCAGCAAAAAACTCGGTCACGAATAGAAAAACAAATATAGTCAAAACCAATTTGTTTGATACTTCTTTAATTATAAAAAAGATCTATTTTTTTGTTTTACTGTAATCTAATGTATTATAGTTATAGCATAATATAATATAGTACAATTAGTAAACAGACTACTTTCTAATGTTTAACGTTGGTTTAAAAACTGCCCAGCACTCAAGGTTTCTGTTGTAGAGTTCCCAAAGGTCAGACTTGAAAGCTTAAACTTCAGGTTCTACTGAGATAAAGGCACAGTGCTTTGCAAAGTTATGCTATTATCCCTGGTTATAATCTTCACTGACTTCAGAAATAATTGCTTTCCTTAAACAAAAAGGAAGTCTGATTCTAATTTGCTATCTAGATCTACATTCTTATATTCTTTTTATAGATTTTTGAACAAGTTATCACTGGAATCTTCCTTCACTCAAACATAAGTGAAAGTTTTATCTTACTTCAGATATCACAAAAATAATTTACGACTAGGGAAACAAAACCTTTTGTCTCACAATATATTTCTTCGCGACAGCTGTGGTATTTCACTGAAAGCACAAAAGCTGTGATGGTCTGGACTGCAGTCAACCATTTTTAATAGGAAATTTTTAAAGACTTTTAATAAGATCTCCTAACATAATTTATGGGGAGAGGTTTTGAAGTGAAGAGGCATTGTTTGGCAAAGTGTTCTTCCTCTAATCTCAGGAAATTTAAATAATTGAGTGCTCATTTCCTCTAAACTTAGGATTTCTCCTTAAAAATGGTTAAGAAAAACACCTGCTACATTAGCAGCAAAATAAGTGTAGCGAGAGTCCACAAAAATACATTTCGAAATGCTTTTCAGAGGCAAAACTCCATGTCAAAGCCCAATATTATTAATAATAATGCAATATTGAATTTTGCTTCTTCAACATAGAATTTTTAATACATATTTTGACTGAAGATAGCATGCTGGTCAGGGCAACTGCAGGTATTTATTTTAACTGATACAGTTAGGGGAATAAGTGTACAAAAGCGGAGAATTTACAGATTACAAGAAAATCAGATGAGCACCAAAAGTTGCTATACTTACTGAAGTTATCCAGAGTTCTTCTGGCTACAGAACTTGGCTGGAAAAATAAGGATAACAGGCTTCCCCTGAGATCTCTGATATATCTTGCAAGAAGAAGCTTAAAGGGTATTTTAGCAGTTTCCCCTTAGCCCCAACGAGAACTAGGGAAAAACTAGAAACATAAGTAGGAAGCACACTTCAATACATTGATAAAGCTAATCAAAGCTCCTAAATATGAAACAGATTCATTTTGCTGACTGAGAATTTAGATGAATTATTTGGATCTGAATTATTTTTTACCTTTTTTTGAGTAATTCATATGCCGTAATTCTGACCTAAACTAAAAGCTGATTTAACTGTGTCCCGCTCGTCTAGGCTGGCTAGAATACCTCTCCCAAACGAAAAAAGAAGAAGAGGGAGAACCTTTAAAGCAAAGGAGTCCTGAAGAGCTCAGGCACAGTCGCGGTAGCCGGGACTCTCCCGGGTCACTGCGTGTCCAAGACCTCCAGAGGGCACTCAGCACAAAACGGATCGCACCGACAGGGAAAAGGGGTGCAGCTCCCAGCGGCCCTTACACAGCTTTCCGGAGACACAGCTCAGCTCTCATCTTTCCTACAGAGAAAACCATTAAATAAATAAATAAATAAATAAATAAGAGGGTTTCTGAAGAGGAATAATTATACCGCCATAGAGTCTGTACTTCCCCTCTGTATTGGAGAAGATCTCAAAAGCTGTCTGCTGATTTCAAAGAGCCTCCATAAAAAAATGCTTTTTAAGACATGGCAACTAAAGGATTTGTTCTCTTCAGTCACCACGTTCAAAGCACACAGGACAGAATGTCACTTCTTTCGACTCCACCTCTCTCTCTGGTTTGCCTATAGAAGCAAAACAAAACGAAACAATTTGCAGTGGGTACCAGCCAAAATTCCTTTTTCCTTCAGCAGAAAGTCTTACTCAGGTAGTAAGACTTTCCCCATGTTATAGAGACATACACAGACTCACACACGTCAGCCAGTTGTAGTGACCTCCTTTGGTTCCTGCCCCGGGGTGTCCCCGAGGTGCTGCTCGCAGCCCTCCCTGCAGACCTGCTGCCCCAGGGCACTGGGTGGCTGAGGCTCTCCAGACTGGGAGCGCTGGGAGTACCAGTCCTGGCAGCCTCTGCAGGGAGCTCTGGCTCCCTTGCTTTAACCCCATCCACACCCCGTTTCTGAACTGGCTTCACAAACTGCAGACAGGACTATAAACAACCACCTTGTTTCCACAGAAATGTCATAATTCCAATAACACTGAAAGCCATTCCTCCACTACATCCTCTTTGCATCGGTAGTTTCACAAAACACATACTGCCCCCTTTATATTCAAAGTGGCCTTCCTGATGCACAAGTTCAAACCCCAGCTATCATCTATCATCTTAACTCTTCTGGGACAAATAAAGTATCATGCAACAGACCATATGTGGATATTTCAGCAGAGCTCTTTAGAGTCATGTCCTGTCTACCCAGTGTGATCCATGGTTATTCTATTTTCGTATACTCAGAATAATACACGAAAAACCTCCATTTGGGTGCACTGCCTAAATAAAAATAGACACTGGGGCTGGGAGTTCCCTGTGTGACTTGGGCGATTTATATGCCCTGGGGTAGCTTGGGCATCTGCAGAGGAATTTCGGACACAGCATGGGATCTACAGGACACTCACTGCAGCTTGCAGGCATGCACAGTATTCCAGAATGTAAACCGGCAACAGGCATGTGCTTCAGCACCTGAAATGTCCCCTAAAGATGTGTGAAAATCAAATGTATGATGTATCCCTATCCCCCGGTATGTTGGATTCCAATTACCTTTACTTTCACAGGACTGTGTTGAGCAGTACTAGAGGAAATTCACCTACACTTTAAAAATGCTCAAACACTCATTCTCTGAAAATCAGATCCCCTTCTAGATCAGACACACAAAGGAGAGACCTATCTCTATATCTACCTGTAACTGCCAGGATGCTGATATCTGAAATACAAAATACAGATAAGACTATCAATCAGAGAGTATTAAAATATTCTGGTTGAAAGATAATTAATCAGCTACGGTAGGGGTAATATTTTAAAAATACTGCCTAAAGTAGGATAAACTATTTAGGCAGGATTTGTATGATGGAAAAATTAGAAGTTGAAGCATTATTTAAAAGTTACACAAGCATGCAGATGATCAAAACTGAGCAGAGTCATGACATTTAATAAAGGCAGTGTGGGCCTTTATCAGGTTCACTGCGCTCAGCGCTGTGGAAACTCAGAACCTGCTGTGGTTATTAGACTCGACAACTAAGTTTAGTCAGGATTTGGCCAGGTTTATAAAACAAGGAGGTTTGTGTGCAGCAGTCTTTACTAGCTGGGCTACTGGTTAGACTTAGTGATTTTAGAGGTCTTTTCAACCTTAGCAATTCTATTATTTTCTTGGCTTTCATTTTAGCCTCTGAACACGGGGAAAGTCACGCAATGTTCCTGGTGGTCTGCCACAGCTGAACAGGAAACCTGAGCACAAAACACGCTCAACACACCGGCAACACCGAGTGAGGGCTCCTCAGGTCTCACTGGAGCGTGAGCGCAGGTGTTGAGACAAACTAAAGAAAAGGTGACCAGCCTCCGTTTGGGAACTGCTGTCCTTACTCCCACCACGTTCCACTCCCGACACACCGACGTGAAGTCTGTTATTTAACCTGGTCCTAGAAAAACGACCAGGCAAGAAGCACTTCAGCTTTTAAGAGAGGAGAAAGGAAGGTGTGAGTGTGAGAGCGGGGGGAGTTGGTGGGGCGGGTGTAGGTGCCGCGACCGCGCCCGGGCAGCCCCACGTTCCCGCCCGGCAGCGACAAAGGCCGGCGGTCCGGGCAGGGCCGAGTCGGGCACGGCGGCCCCGGCAGGACCGAGTCGGGCACGGCGGCCCCGGCAAGGCGGTCCGGGCAGGGCGGTCCGGGCAGGGCCGAGTCGGGCAGGGCGGCCCGGGCAGGGCGGTCCGGGCAGGGCCGAGTCGGGCAGGGCCGAGTCGGGCAGGGCGGTCCGGGCAGGGCGGCCCGGGCAGGGCCGAGTCGGGCACGGCGGCCCGGGCAGGGCGGTCGGAGCGCGGGGCCCGCCCGCCCGGCGGCGGGAAGCGGAAGCGGCGCGGCCTGGCGCGGTGGCGGAAGCCGCTCCGCCTTTCCGGAGCGCGGCGTGCTCGGAGCCATGAGCGTGCCGGCCTTCATCGACATCACCGAGGAGGATCAGGTCAGTGTCCCCGGGGAGCGATCGCCCCCGGGCCGGGGGGTCTGGGCCGGACCGTGTCGGGGGCCGGCAGCCGGAGCCGGACCTGCCCCGCCGTGCGCGCCGCGAGCGCTCCGTGAGCTCGTCTGGGCTGTTCCCTACAGAGACCGAGCAGGCGATAGAGAGAAAACTGAACATAATGGCTGAAAGATAACCCTGTGTTTGCAGTTCCCTCTTCAGTGTTCCACCTCCCCGGCATTCGTTTTCATCGCTCCTCAGCCCTACTTTTTATTTAGCAGAAGGAAACGGGTTCACATATGGGCATTACTTAGGCAACTCGGGTTTGCAGGATTCTCGGTACTACAGGCATGGGAACTGGGATTTCTGTCTTTGAGCTGCTGCTTTCTCGTGCCTTTGAATTTGGAGGCTGCTTGTTCCCAGTGTCATTGAAGTATGTATATCTACATACTTCTGTACGTATACACAATGAATATAGGATGTGTATATATACACATTGGAAATCTCCAAGAACTGCACACGCCGCTACTTTAGCCCAGTTTTCACTTGCCATAATGCCTAGTACAGCCCCATCAAGTAGCTCGTCTGAAACATCCTCAGTTCAGCGGTTTGTCCCAGGGCATTTAGCTCTCTCCTCTGGTTCCAAAATGATTTGACACTGAATGTGATGTAAATGGCAGTTCGTGTCACAGCAGCCTCCCCGTCAGAAATGCTCTCTGCCAAAAGTCTCATGGCCTCAGATTGTTTCTGAAGGGTTATGGTTCTGCTGCTGAAGCCCTGAATTGTAAAGGTAATGAATAGGCCTGTTGCTGAGAGAAAGGTATTTCCTTGGTGTTGGTTTAAGTCCTAACAGTGTAAGGCAGCTCATGGCATTATAAGGCCGGGTTGAATTAGGCTTCGGGCAACCTGGTTTAGTGGAACATTCCCTGCTCATGGCAGAGGTGTGGAACAAGATGATCTTTAAGGTTCCTTCCAACCTAAGCCATTCTGTAATTAGATTAGAAACTGTTTTTAGGTTGTGTGAAGACAAAGTTCTGCCCTCCCTAAAGTGGCTTTGTTTATACCTTTTTTCTTTTCTGGGGAAGAGGCAACTAAACGGTTTTAATGTTTTTCTGAAGTTTGCAGAGGGAGTAAAAGATAGTAAAAATTCGTAAGGAAGTCACAAAAACTTACTACGCCTGCAGTGCAGTACCCAGTTGTAAGCGACACATTCATGCTGTAAGGAAGCCCAACAGCTCTGTGACCTATTCAGTCACTGGCAAACCAGAAGCAGGTGCAGCATCTGGCAGAACAAGAATCTGTAAGAAATTTAATTACTTTGACCTTTTTGTTCACAAAACAACTGTTTTATTTTCTATGTATTGTCTTTCTCTTTTTTAAGGCTGCAGAACTACGAGCTTACCTGAAATCCAAAGGAGCAGAAATCTCTGAAGAGAACGCGGAAGGCGGACTTCATGTGGACTTGGCACAGATTATTGAAGTGTGTGATGTGTGCCTGAAAGAGGATGACAAAGGTTTGCATCTCTTAAGTCTTGTTGGTTTTGCTAAACTCATCGCCATGAGTGCTTTCAAACAGTAAGAGCTGGCAGAACTTAGAAATGTGTAGCATGTGTTAAAACACAAGCCGTGCACCGTCATAAAAATGGAAGGGCTTATTTCCATCATTTCCATGGAATATTTGCATGTACTCTGCCCCTCCTTTCTCCAAAGATCCAGCACCCTTTGAAGAAGTCAGAAGCCAAGCTAGACTGTGCTTGTAATGAGGGCATAGAGACTTGTATGTGAAATAGGGGTTTTGATGCTCAGGTGTCATTTTGGGGAATAAATAATATTTTCCATATGTAATGAGTTTTGTTCTTGGCCTTTGCTTGACTGGTATTTGGGCAGACTGGAAAGAAGGCACAAAACCGGTGTGGTTCAGTTTGGAAAGGATGGAACACCACACTTAAAACAGCAACTGGGGAGGGTTTGTAATACACCTCATTGTTCTTGAGGGCGTTTTTCATGTGGTCTGGGTATCCCTTATGCTCCTGGTAAAATGTTTTACTGTACTTGGGCACTAGGTGTTACTATTCTCACTACAGCTACAGTTTTACAGTGGGCAGTTTCCTGGATGTGTAGGAAGAAGCCACTGTGTGGAACCCAGAGTTCCTCTGATTTCAGAGTTGCTTTGAGTTCAGAGCAAGAGTGTATCAAATACCACATTCTGTGTTGACCTTAGAGTGGTAATTCTTGCCTTACATGGAAATGTGTTGGTGTAAGCCCACCTGAGCCAAACCTCTGGTACATTCTGATGAATATCCAGGTTAATATCTTGGCTTTTTTTTTCTTTAAAAGTTCTTGCTCGTGCAAAGTGGTGATTCATATCAAAAGTAACTTTTCCGCACGAGAGAGCTGCTGATTGCTGCTTGCAGTTTCAAACAGCTGTATGGTTTTGTTTATGCAGATGTTGAGAGCGTGATGAACAGCGTTGTCTCTCTGCTTCTTATCCTGGAACCTGAAAAACAAGAAGCACTGATTGAAAACCTGTGTGAGAAGTTAGTAAAATTTCGGGAAGGAGAGCGCCCATCTCTTAGACTGCAGCTGTAAGTATTGTACAGAGCAAAGTGAGAAATGGTGGACTTTGCAAAGTAATCGTGCCTCTAAAGAGGAAGGATTATCTTAAAAGTCTTTAAATGAAAGTGTGGGGTGTTGCAGGAAGCCCTCTTCTACCTTTTTACTGTCATAAAATAGAAGGACCAGTATTTTTTCCTTGGGTATTAAAAAGTTAAAATGCATAGTTTTCAGCTTGTTTGCTGAAAATGAGCACAAAACCAGAAGCTGTTACAGCTCATCATGGATGTAAGGTGCTGCCAGGTGCATTGTCTGTACTTGCAAGTGTCTTAATAAAATATTTACGTGCACTCCAGTAGTGTTTTTTGAAACCTCTGACTCTGTTGTTGGTTGTTTGCGGTTTAGCCTGAGCAATCTCTTCCATGGCATGGACAAGAACACTCCTGTGAGGTACACAGTGTACTGCAGCCTTCTGAAAGTGGCCTCGTCGTGTGGTGCCATCCAGTACATTCCAACTGAACTAGATCAGGTAATCAAGTGGCCCATCAAGTTGTGGCCTTTGTATGAAACATGTTGTACCTTAATGTTACTCAGAGCTGATACAGACCATCTCTTACAAATTGCCAGAGCCTAAAGAAATTGCTGTGAAGATGATTAGAGAGATGCAACACCTCTCCTATGAGAAAAGGCTGAGAGCATTGGGGTTGTTCTGCCTGGAGAAGAGAAGGCCCCAGGGTGCCCTTATTGCAGTACTTTAGAGGGGGCTCATTAAAGAGGGAGAACAACTTTTGACATGGGCAAATAGTGATAGGATGAGGGGTAATGGTTTTAAGCTAAAAGAGGAGAGATCTTGATTTTAGATGTTAAGTTCTTGACTGTGAGAGTGGTGAAGCACTGAGCAGGTTGCCCAGAAAAGCTGTGGATGCCCCATCCCTGCCAGTGTTCAAGGCCCAGTAGGATGGGGCTCTGAGCAATTTAATCTAGTGGGTGGCATCCCTGCCCATGGCAGGGGGCTTGAAACTAGATGACCTTTTAAGGTTCTTTGCAACCCAAACCATTCTATGATTCTAAATAAGAAATGCAGAATACAGGTTTTGTCTTTTAAAGGCCCGTCTGCAGAATCTAAGTGAAGTTGCTGTCTATTTTTCATTTCTGATGGTGCTCATATATAGATGAGTGTTTGATTCCTGTGGTGGAAACCAAAGTGAGAAGCTTTGATCAAGAGTGAGGAGTCAAGTTCTTGTCTCTTGCTCTGGAATCAGAATATATGAGAATCACTCATCCTTAGTTAGGAAGTAATGTGGAGAGCACAGACTTTTGGCTTCTCATGGAAAAACTTCAGGTACAGCATGGAGAGCCTGCAAGTCAAAGGACCTAAAAGAGAAATCTCTGTGCAAGATATTTTTAATCCTTTTCTGCCTGGGAGAAAATGAGGAGTATTTGTAGTGTTATTTAGTCTTTTCCTGAATGCTTCTTTTTCATTTGTATTCTACTTAGGTCCGAAAATGGATTTCCGACTGGAATCTGGCCACAGAGAAAAAGCACACTCTCCTGAGACTGCTCTATGACGTCCTAGTAGACTGCAAGAAAAGGTATAAAAGACAAGTCATACATACTAGATAACTCTGTATTTTGATGTACTATAGGTGATCTGTAGGGAAGGTATTTCTCACAAGACTTGTAAAATCAATCTGTACCGATAATTCAATCCAAATATATTTGGGGGGGGGGGGGTTTAATATTTTTAAGCATTCCTGTATTAAACCAGTGTTCCCAAGAATATTAAAGTTAGTGGTGAATTAGCTGCAAACCACAGACTCCCAAAATAACACACTATTTCTTTCTATAAATACTCATCTTAGAGCATTGTAGCATTATGCCAAGTTTATTATTGCACTTTGGACATTTTAGTGCATGGTAGTGCTATCTCTTACTTAATGATGTGGGAAAGCTTATCAATCACAGTTAACAGAATCAGTCTTTTTATGTAAACATTACCTTCAGGACAGAGCTTTCCACTAGTCATGGAAATTAATGTCCACAGAATACCTGCTTGGCCATTTTGAATTACTATCCTGGATCATAAGAAGCATCTTTGATCTAACAAACTTGGCAGACCACTGTCTTCTGGCATGTAGAGTAATCCTCTGTGTATGGTGCCTGTAAATTAATGCAGGTCTTAACTGAGAGCTGTCATCAGTTTATCTTGCAGATGTGATACAGTGGATTGAGTGCCCTGGCCAGGACTAGAGAGGTGGGCTGCTGTCCAGTGGTTCAGAGTGTAGTTCCACAACAGCTCAAACCTACCTAAACTGCCCCTGTAGTTTGGAAGGGGGATGTTGGGGGTGTGTGTTGCTTGCTCCTGCCTTTCCACTTTGTTTTCTGAGTTACTTTTCCAAGATTTTTTTGATTTTTGTGGTGAGGCAGCATCAGGACCCCTCCACTGGTGACTCACAGTGGTACCAGAACTGCGCTTGCGTTTTCCGCGTTTGCGTAACCTTGTACTGCTGCAGAAGGAATGTTCTGTCCTGTATCCTCTGTTCCTGCCAGTCCCTGAGTGTGTTTGTGCTCGTGTGGGCATCTGTGTGACTGCACAGGGGGTTGGACTGGGGACATGACCTTGCTGGGGGTTTAAAAAGGCAAGTGTGAAGCTGTCACAAGTGGAGAAGAGTTCCTTCTGTCAGGACAGTTGGCTTATTCTGCCCTGCTGGAATTGTAGCCTGGAAATGCTGCATCAGCACAGCAGGATCGTTTTTGACTAACCTCCATTTAGGGATGATTAATCCTCATGGAATAGTTACTCTGTGAACTACAGTACTGGGAATTCCTGTTTGTAACACTCAAATGCTTTTGCATCGATAGTTCTGTATGGCAGATTCCAAATGGTCAAAATAAATTCAGGAATGTTAATCACAGATCTTTTCCATGGCTTATTGCTTACCTTGTTTCAGAAATATTACACTGATAACATTCCTGCTCTTTTAAACACTTCCCATCCTGTTGATTTATTGCGAGGTTTTAACTAGTTTCATTCCCTAACTTAATAGCCAGCTATTTTTAGCTAGCCTTGCTGTCAAATCAGTGGATTAAACTTCTACTTTTTGTTTCCACTGCTACCAGTAACCTTGCTACTAAATGTTTTTTGCTTACTAACCATAGGTGATATTTTTAAGATAGCCAATAAAACCTTCCACAGACCCTGTTAGAAAGGACTCCTGCACTCAGTGTCCTTACCATGGGTTGCAGCAAGCTGTGCACTGAGCGGAGCAGCGTTTCAGAGCACTTGCACTTCCCTCCAGAAAAGAAAACAAGAAGTGACCCTGGCACCTTTGACCTGGTTCACTCTCCTGGATCAGTGGGCAGTGTTTGGAATAGTATGGGAAACTCACAGCAGCATTCCAGCTGTAGCACTCAGGAATGTTGCTCTATCTAGCAGTATGGGAAGATAAGTGGGAACTGAAGAATAAGTGATAAAAATCATACCTCAGTTACCATTGTTGATTTATAATCAAGGGAAAAGAACTACCTTGTTGAAGACAACTTAATTCTTTCATTTGCTTGATTTATGTTTTAACTTTGCTCAGTGTGGCATAGGAGATGGTTTTCCATAGCTAACAGACTTTCTCACAGTGGGTAAATTGGTAGTTAATAGATTGGTAGCTCCTAAAAAGCAGATGATGCAGAGGTTGTGTGGTGTCCCTTTTCCTACGGTGATAAGTAAAAGTTTGTTTTATCAGACCTTTTCTAGCCACCTTGATGCAGTTTAAAGCTGGTCTCTGCTGGCAGGATCCAGCAGCTTTAGCCCTGCCCAAGTTAAATTCAAACAGGTCTGGCAGGTCTGGTTATTAATACTTGTAGCAAAAAGCTCAGCATGTCAGGCACCTGTGGAGTAATTGTTTCATTTAATTTTAGTTCCATTTAATATCATGTAATGTAGAGGGACTCGATTCCAACATGTCACTTAAGTCTCTGAATGCTCTGTTGTGGTTTTTTCCTTCCTTTTATCTACCATCACTCTTAAGCTCTCACTGGCCTTTTGTCAAGTTATGCATCTGGACTGGCAGGTGGAGCCAAGAGCACTTGTTCAGGCTGTTTTGCTAGAAAATATGTTCACATTTGCACCTTAGGTGAGACACATTTAACAAAGAACTGTGGGAAAATAGTGATCTGTATGAGTGCTTCAAACATCCTAATTTACAGTAGTAATCTGACACGAAATAGAATGTAAGACTAAAGGCCTGCCATATTTGCTGAGGTTCACAAGAATTCAGCATAGAAAGTTTGGGAGTAATTGTAGCATTCTGTTGTTTCCTAGAAATACAAGTGACAAATTCCACTCCTTCCCCACTTAAAAACAAAACAAAACAAAAAAGTGGGGAATTGAAAATACTATTTGAAATTAGTTAAGTGATGGTTTTCAATTTTTGCTCCTAAGGGAAAGATTAGGACAGGAAAAGTGCCAGAAAACTGTAACACAGCTCTGAAGTGTACGAGAACAACTGCTGAAAAGCTTTTATTAAATAAGGAGTTGTGTATTCTTAGGTTGAATAGCATGTGAGCTGAGCCTATTTGATTGAATATATATATAGTGCCAGTCCTGTATTAAACTGGTCCTTTGTCTCCTAGAACATCTAGTGTTGGTAAGATTTCACCAGTGCCACAATCAGAGTCAGTCATAGACTGATTTACATGCAAATGCTTCTCTCATATATAAAGCTGCCTAAATTAATTTTTTTTCACTGATACAGAACTGCCAGTTCATTTATGTCAATATTGGTTACCAGTGCAAAGCATAACCTGACCTCTTTAATGCTGGAGTTTTAAAACAAATATTCCATTAAAGCTTATATCCCTGAATATGCTTCTGGAATGTTTTGGGATCTACAGAAAATGCCCCTGCCTGGGGACAAACTGTCTTTGTTCAATGTACATCCAGATTACATATGATACTGGCTGTTGCCCATGATATCCTAACTTTTGTGCTGCACATCTCTCTGATCTGGTGAATTCTCTGAGAATAAACTTCCCCCTATAGAGTGGCTGTCAAACAGTGGTATGGTGAAATTTCAAATAAGTGCCCATATAAAGACAATGTTATTGTACTACAAAACCCATTCAGACCTGTGCTGCTGTATGGGTTAAACCTCTGTCACAGCACAGAACATACTGGGTATGTTGTGTTGGTTTGTTTTTCCCTGTGCAGTTTATGCCATTGGCCTAAGTCATTAATGCAAATTGAAACTCCATTCTTGCAGTGTTTTGTTTTAAGGAAAGTTGTGTGTGCTTTTAGACCACATGGGATAATTTGTTGCAAATTTTGCAAAAAGCATCAGTGGTCGCTGGCCTTGGTGGTAAAACTGTTTGATGAAAATAAATAAAATCTGTTAAAATGACACAGTAACGATCTCTGAGCTGGTTTGCAGTGGTATTGGTGGTGTTTACAAAATTATCTGGGTAGACAAGGCTGTAGGTTTGCTCAGTTGCTGAGGAGTTGTTGTTTTTCTAAAAGCTGTCTGTCAGAGCAGTGCTGGAAGCTGTTTGCTTCACAGCAGCCTCAACCAGTCTCATTGCTGGCTGCATAATTTCATCAATAAAATGAGCAGCTCTCACTCTGAATACTTGAAGAAAGAATCTGTGAAAGAAGAGAGCAGCTTTTATACAGTCATTTTCCTGACCATAAATATTCTTTAAGAGATGCCATTTTACATTTGAAATAAACTTTGCAGCGCTACTTATTGCACAATGATTAAATCCAGATGTGCATAAGAGGAGCATTCTAGTGAACCATATAAAGCTGTTCCTAGCTCAGAAAGCTTTTTCCATAACCAGCAGGTAATTTATCAGTTTAAGAGAATGAAATGAAGGGTGAAGATAAACATTTTGTAGAACAAGAATTGAAAGAATACATCCAGTTCATTTGTTCTCTCCACTAGAATTAAAATGGATCATCTACATCTTTTTCAAGTGTAATTTAATTTGACCTATAACATCATAATGGAATTATTTAAATATTTGAGTGTCTTGTTTGAACTATTTTTTCAGCAGTCCTGAGGTAATTTCATTTTTTTTTTCTATAGTGACACTGCAGCAAAAGTAATGGTGGAGCTACTGGGAAGTTACACAGAGGACAATGCTTCCCAGGCTCGAGTTGATGCTCACAGGTAATACTGACTTCCCAGTTTCCTTAAAAGTAACTTTTCCTCAATTGTCAAATATTTTGATCATCTTATTATTAAGAGTATTGAGTGGCCTGACAGGTCAGGGGCCCTGCCATGGCCTCTTCTGTAGCATTGCTGACTCAATCGAGAGTTTGTTTCTGCAGTCTGCAGTAGGTCTGGTTGTTTGTAGGCACAGCCAGGTTTATTCCAGTGTGCAAGTGCACAGGAGTGTTCCTGGTCACTGCTGAGAGAGATCAGCCTTGGGTAAGGACTTCCTGTACAGCAGCGGTGCACTCAAAATCTGTACTGGAATCCTTTATTTCAGATTTTTTTACTTTTTGCCTGTTTTATTATCTAACCTTCAGCATTCTTTTCAAATATAGCACTTTCTCTTGAAAAGACATTGTTGCTGTCTTGTCTATGAGCAAGTACAAAGAATGAGAACTGCACAGAATTAAGCTTACCTGTTGGACAAGCTGGGACTAAATTGATTTGTAACAGTGCATTTTCCCCACTGGCCAAAATGAGTAAATGCCTGTATTTTGATGTTCTAACTATCATGATTTTTCTTAGGAATTAGTTATTTAAGTTCTGCCAGATGTGCACTATCAGTAGTTCTCAAGGGAGTTGTTTATACTTAACCACAGAGGAAAATCAGGATGACTCCTTTGGAAAATTAGTGTCAGTGCGGAAGTGGAAACTTCACTGGCTACCCTACAGCAACCTGCAGCCTGTGCCTCTGAGAGAACTCGTGTGCCCAGGGCTGAGTCTGTGCAGAACTCCCATTCTCCTGGTGTCCTTGTGTGGCAGAGCAAGCCAAGGCATCTGATGTGCTGCTGAGAAAAGCTTTCATCTGGAGTTCCTGTTTCTAGTCTGGAGCTGCAACTGATAAATCCTGGGCCTTGCACTGTTTGGTGTCGGGGTTTTCTCTGTTTTGTGTCATATATTCAAGTATAATTAAATCTTCCCAAACAATTCTATGACATTTTAGGAGGACAGTAAAAATGCCTCTAGGAATGAAGGCTGTGCTGGAAAGAAATGCATAGATGGAAACTGTAGGGTGATCTGTGGTTTTACCACATGGCACATTTATTTTGGGATACGGGACAAATTACTTAATGCTTTCTGTTCCTTGGTTTTTCCATCTGTAAAATGAAGATTAAAATTGGAATGTGACATGTGTTACCTTTAAAAATAATTGAAAACCTTTGTGTATTTCTAGGAACAGCAAATTGAGTTGCCCTTAGTCATAAAGATGTGTATTGCTTTGAAAGTAAGCATTTTCCTTTTCTTGTTAGATGTATTGTACGAGCATTGAAGGATCCAAATACCTTTCTCTTTGATCATCTTCTTGCCTTAAAACCAGTCAAATTTTTGGAAGGAGAACTTATTCATGATGTAAGTAACTTTGTTTTTAGTGAGATGGTTTGATAGCAGTAGACTGCTTTGTTTTAATGTGTCTTTTGAAATCCATTAGAATAGTTATCTGTGTCAGTAATCCTGAGCTGCAATGGGCTATTCCTTTTTATAGTCTTTAAAATTAAAATTGCATGTGAAATGTTTCCCTTTCAAAGTTCCAGAAACTCAGTTACAAGTCCCATCCTCACATGAGTTCTGTAGCAAATCTTAAGTCTGGGAAAAGGAAGTAAGCTCAACACAGATAGCCCACAGCTATTGACAGAATTTCAGCTCTTAACATTCTGTTCAATACCCATATATCTGTCCAGCCTGCAAGATAATATTTTAACTGTTCTCATACTTGTTTTCCATCTTTTAGCTTTTGACAATTTTTGTAAGTGCTAAACTAGCATCCTATGTCAAGTTTTATCAGAACAACAAAGACTTCATTGACTCCCTGGGTAAGTTTTCAGATCATTGCATTTCTGACTATTTGCGTAGTTTAAGGTATGGAAGCCACAGAGTTCTTGAGTTCGAGTCCATGTGTTGAAGCAAGGAAATTTCGTAACAGATGAGAGTTTGTAGACGATAACCTCTGCTAGATGCTGAGTGGGCCATCTGACTATGGTTTGTTCTTTGAAAACAAGCTGGTTTATGGCTTTGGAAGAGAACTATGGTTTTACCTGCTGGTTTTTTTCTCTTAGAACTCCCCCCCTGAAAGGTTTAACACAGTCGTACTCTAGGCTAGGCCAGAGATCATAACTGCATTGAGTAAACCACTGGCTTGTATAAATCTCCTGGTTTTTTATGATGAATAACTTTGTAACAGCAAATACTTCTGAGCAGTAAGATAAGGCATGTGATAGTGTGTGTGTGTGTGTCTGCATGTGCTGATGCATTAGACCCAGCAAGCCACAGTCTGTCCCAGTTAATTTGTTTCATCACATGAAGCAATGTGATGGAATGTTAATGTCAGCACCCTCTTTATTTACACACTGTGGAAAAAAGGAGTAGTAATTAACACTCTGACACTCCCCCGTTGATGTGTAATTGACTGTTTCAAAGGAGCACTGGTTCATAAGCTATTGCATGCATTAAAATTACGTTTTTTATATTCCAGCTTTTTAGGACAGGGGTCAGTGACAATGCAGAAATTGCTCAATGATGCAGATTTTTTTATTACTGCATTAAGGTTTTGACATATTGGTAATGAATAAATGTTTCCATAAAAATATGGGGGTTTTTTTAATAACTTTGATTTTGAAATGACACTTAAACACTGCATTGGATGCATTTGAGGAAAGCCATAGTTTTGCTAAAACAGAGTTGAGTGCAGCCTTTTAACACATGCATTATTTTGTTTAATGGAGTGTGATATAATTCTTAGAATAATTGCCCTCAGAGCTTTAAAATTGTGGTACTTTGGGTATTGAAATGATGGAAATACCAATGGGATTTTTTGGTGGATAAAATTAGCAGCAAGTTTTTGGTAGCTTGTAAATGTGTATATAGGATAAGTGTATCTTTAGTCACATGTATCTGAACATTAGTTATGCAGACATCTTATGCTTTTCTTTCTCAGGGGAAAGTGGGTTTTGGGTTTATCTTTTAGGTCTTTGTCCACAGAAGTATTTGCTGAAATTGCTGTTACACCAACATTTGAATAAATTTATAGAAAATTAATTATACATACATGTAGCAGTAACTGTATTATACTCAATTGTTGTGATTTTTTTTGCCTTGTCTCCCAGTATCTGTGCTTCCCTCCATGAATTAATTCAGTGTGTCAGCTTTCAATATATCTAAGATTCATATAATCTTAGTAAAATCCTTAAATACCAGTGTAACTGTTTTGAAAGACAGTCTTAACTTCCACTTACGCTGATTTCTCACCTGCCTTATGGTGTGCTCAGAAACTTGGTGTGTCTTTGAGCAGTGGACAAACAGATTTGGAGGCAGCACAGATGGAAATGCTGGGAGCTGAATGGTTCAGCCTTGGCTTTGAAGAACAAGGACAGTTTGGTCTGGACAACAATGCAATTATTAGATGAGGCATTCAAAAATGATCTGTTCCCAAAAGCAATGAGATTTTTAACCATGCTTTAGAGATTTTTTTTAAAATAACTTGCTAAGATACCTTTGTTTTAAAGGCTATTAGTAATAGGATTTCAGTGGCAGTAGAGCATGGGCTGTAGGTGTAGCCTTTCCTGGACCAGGACCAGTTAGAACTGGCCCAGAAGAGCTGTGCAGTGAAGGCTCCTACAGGTGGCATCAGTTTGTTACAATTTGTTGTTTTATTAATGCTGACAATTTAGGCCAGCAGTAGCATTATCTGTGTCAACTGCATCGCCCTAACATGGCCACAGTTAATCTGGTATTATCAGCAGTCTTTTTTGCAAAGTTAATCAGCACCTCATTTGCATTTGTTAATTAGGGTTAATGTGTGCTAATTGATTTTTTGATGCTTGTAGAGTTCCATTAAACCCAGTTAGGTATAGTTGCTGGTGCTCCTCATTCGTATGAATTATGGTGATCACATTTTTGTTGAATCGGTGCCAAATAGGAAACCTGCATCATAATTACAGCTAATTAACACAACATGATGTCCTGCACTAATGTGCTTCCCTGCTAGTGCATGGGTGTTATAAATTCCAAACTTACATATTTACTGAAGCAATGGGAATGTTTATAATGTCATTGTAGAACAAAATGATTGACACTCATTTTTAAGGAACTTCTACTGGATCTTAGTTGGTACCTCATGGACCTTGGGATTAAAAAATGCCTTGTTTCATCTCAGTGGCTTAACTTGGTTGACCTAGATGTTTTTCCAGAAAAATGGTCTCTGATTTAGACATGCAAGGTCTTGGCACAGTTCCTTGTGCTGCCATTCATGCAGTCATGTAAAAGATGTAACCTGACCTTGGCATTGGTTCTGCTGGTTTCGAACAACACTTTTCTTGGCCACACTGGATGCTTACATGGAACTTACGATGCCTTTTTTGCTGTGGACAAACAAATTCAGTACCAAAATGCTTTCTTCTGGCACCACAGTGTTATGTTCTGGAACCAAACTGTGAGAGGTTTGTTTTCCAGAAGCTACAGGAGAATGAGTGGGGAGGCTGTAAGAAGGTTTTTTGGCATAACCAGCTGGGGATTTTCCATTTTGTTGCATTGCTGTTCTTCCAGGTGATGCAACTGAAAAATTCACTTGTACTCTCACCACCTAAAATTCTGTTCAGGTGATGTTTTTACTGCTCAAAAAATAAAACTTTTCTAGATAATACATTTTTACTAAAAACAACTGAGTCTTGATGAATTCACAATGAAACTTGCTATTTTAACAAAAGACAAGGCAGATGCAGGATTTGATATTTTACCTCAGAAAAACTGCTGTTGATAAGGAGAAGTAGAATATATTTTAATGTGAAATAAATTCGAAATTATTGGAAGCATATCTAGTAAAAATAACATGAAAAGCAAATAATTTGTATGATTATAATTAAATCATTAATTAAACTATCAACACTTTTACTCAGGCTTGTTGCATGAACACAACATGGCAAAGATGAGGCTCCTTACTTTCATGGGAATGGCTGTAGAGAATAAAGAAATCTCATTTGACACGATGCAGCAGGAGCTCCAGATCGGGGCTGATGATGTAGAAGCATTTGTCATTGACGGTAAGAACTGTGGTACCACTCTGCACACAGTGCTCATGAACAAGAACTTTACAGTCTTCTAATGCTGAGTATTAGAACAGTATTAATTTTAACTTTTGTGCTTTTTACAAGATAAAGCTGCACAACTTCATGCTTAAAGACAGGCCCAACTGTTGTGTTTTAACCAGTGTTTTTCTTCTCAGTGACAGGAACTGTATCTCAAGTAATTCTTTACAGAACTAATAAATTGTTTGCAGGTTTAATTTGTTATCTGGTTTTGTTTGCTGTCATTAAAACAGGATGTGTTTGTAGGGGAGAGAAGTTCATAAAAATTGTACAGGATATTACTTTAATAGGTTGGCACCAAACAATAGGATTCGTGCATGACCTTCATCTTGTTACATCATTTTGCTTTTCTGCCTATTAGGCCATTAAAACCAACAGCAAAAGAGATTAAGTGAACTGCTTATGTGTTCTTATGTTTGTATTGATCTAATTTTGAACCGTTTTTATGCTGTTTAATACCTTTGCACAATCATGAAAATGTTGCTCAAAACAGCATTGGTTTTTTGCAGCTGTAAAGACAAAGATGGTGTACTGCAAAATAGATCAGACACAGAGGAAAGTCGTTGTCAGGTAAGACAATTCTTCATAGCCTTTTGCAGAACTTAGTGTGTTCTAATTATTTCCCTTATATTTGCAGAATATTTTAACTAGAAGCAAGGTATTGTTCCTATCAGTTGCTGGTAGTTAAATAGTTGCTATTTATCATAATTTTATTAAAGCTCACACTGAATGTGATTAGCTTATTTAATGAAAGAGTCCTACTTTCCAGGACATTTCATTTAATGACCTACTAGTGACAAGAATACTAATCACTGTTGTTGCTTTAAATATTTGGGAAGGCTGCAGAACTCTCTTAACTGGTAAAGTGCAGCCATTTCTAGAGAGAAAATCAGAATTTCCCTGTTTGCTCATGAGAGGAAAGCAATGCTATAGAAGAATAATTAGGTGAGTGCGAGATCTCTAGTAATCTTCTTCCAATTTTGTTTTACTTCTCCAGTCACAGCACACATCGGACTTTTGGAAAGCAGCAGTGGCAGCAATTGTATGACACTCTAAACACCTGGAAACAAAATCTGAATCAAGTGAAAAACAGTCTCCTCAGTCTTTCAGACACCTAAGAATTTTTTTTTTTGACCTAGTAATATTGCTGTAGGTGAATTTTATTCAAAACTTTGACAGTTTGTGAATGTTTCCAAAAAATGTATGCAATTGGTTTAAAGAAGCTAAATATTCTAAATAGCCCAACAAAAAAAAAAAAAGAGGCAATAAAACTAACATGGGAAAATGTCTTCTGTTGATTTTCTTACATAATCAGCAACAAGAAAAACTGGCAATATTGGTTATGTTGCTTTTGTTCGTTTTACAGTATGAGGACCTTTCTTTGCAAGATGTGTGGGGAGGAAGGGAGGGAGGTCAGAAAAATGATAGTGTGAGTATTTGTAAAGTAAGAGAAAACTTCCCTTAGACCCAAGGGAGGAGAAATGTGACCCAATGGAAGTGAAGCTTCATGAAGCCAGATCTGCTGCCTTATCTCTGTAATCATACCTGATACTTCAGTGTTGAAAGAGACCTTACTGATACAGAAACTATAACAGATATATTTAAATAATTTGGCAGTAAAGGTAAGCAGGAGATTTTTCTGTTCTTCTGCCACTTAGAACTGCTGGAAGTAGGTGTAAATGTTCACAGAAACCATTGTATTCTGAAACAGTTGGAGGTGATTTTGCCTGAAAAGTGAGTGAGCAGTCTGTCAGAGAAAATTAATTGAACTGTTTTCAGCCAAAACTTCAGAGGAGCAGGAGAAGGGTAGAGTCAAGTAATCATTTAATTTTACTGAACATATATAAAAACATTAACTTATGAACTTTTTAACTTTGGCAAAGTTTGAATTTGATTGCAGAACCAGAACTAACATTAGGAGTAGGAACTGTATACATTTTTGCACACAAGAAATGTTAACGTATTAAATGTGAAACTACACATATAATATACCATATTCTGTAGGAACACCTCTACCAATCTGGTTTGGGTAAGTGGTCTATGCCTAAAAGAATGCTTATCTCCTGGCACTCATCTTCACTGGCCCTCTTCATATTTTCTTTTTCTTGCTGAATGAAGTCTGTCCAAATTCAGTAATTTTTCAATTCCTCCTATTTGGTTTTGTATAATGGAGTTACGAAGAGAGCAGCTGTCCTCATCTTTGAGTGCTTTTTCACTTCTTGCTGGAGTGATAGTCATGTGAGAAGACTTCTGCTTGTTCTGTAAAGCAGCAAATCCTTCTTTAACCTGCCAGAATACAAATCTTAGCAGTTGATAACCCAGTGAAATTCACGTACCAAGGTTCAAATTGTTGGATTTTGCTGAACATTAAGCAAGCAAGGAAATACTAACAGGAAAATAAATCAGTTGGGAAAAGTATGTTTAATTTTAAGTGCTTGCTTCATATTTAGTTTAGAAAACTTGATAATGACAATTACACTTTTATAAACCAAACCTTAATGTAAGACTTGGTACAAGAGTGTGATTTAAAAAAGACAAGCTTTTATTAGAATGCAGATTAGCAAAATAAATAGCTTAATTAAAGAGTTTAATGTTGCAATTGACATTTCTATTGCTATGCAAGCATTTGATTAACAAAACCCAAAATCATGAGGTTTATAGTGTTAACTCCCTCTCCACTTCACTGTATAGATTAGAAAGCAAACATTGTTAATGCAAGGTCTGTAATAGGTTGGCTTTTTTATGTTAATGATCTTTTTGTTCCTTTAATAGTTTTAATTACTCTTTGATACATTACTGTTAGGTACTTCCTATCTATCCAAATCAAAGACAGATGGCAACACAGTAGGGAAACAGATTTTTTGCCTGATGAGCAAAAACCTCGCATTTGAATGATGAGTTCTCCACTTGTAATCTGCGGTTGTGTGGCTCCTGTGGGGCTAGCACACAGCACCAGCCACCTGCCTGAGCAAGGTGCAGCACAGAGCCAGTGCTGCAGGGGATCTGCAAGGTGACCTCTCAGACTGCTTCTGTGCTAGGGGACTTGTCTTGCAAAGATCACAAGATGAGGCCTTCCCCCTCTGCTCAATCATTTTTTTAATATTAGGCAACTGTGCCCCACCCAACTGTAAGCCACTCTGTCTTTATCAGGCCTACCTTTATTTTAGCACATTAATTTTGTGCTAAAACTTACCTTCCCTAGTGCACAAGCATTTCTTAAAGTTTGAAATATGAACAATAAAATGTGTGCAAATTGTTCCATTATTGCATTTGTAACAATGTTACTGCCATGCAGCTGAAGGTACTGATACTTAGGAGCAGTAATGACTGGCAGCTCACTTTCAATGAGGGAGTAACTTCTCCATTTGAGCAGTAAAAGTATCAACCTGTTACTTCTTTCATGCTTTTTCCCAAGGCCTCAGCAAGAAACAGATCATGCTTCACAGCGAGCCAGTCAAAATCTCTATGGAATAGCATGTGGGGCTGAACCTGTCCTGTACTAAAAATTGCATGTTTAAACTGAGTTGAGGGTGCTTATTCATCCTTTGGTACTCAGGCATGGACACACTAATGTTTAAAACAGTTGTTAATATTTTTACTAGAATTACAAGTGTACCTGTAGCATTTGTTTATAATTTTTATCCCTTTTTAGAGTACTGTACTGTGGTTGAATGAGATTACCCAAATTGCTGAAGGCTTAAGTCTGCTCTAGTTACAATCATACATGTTAGTCAAAGCAAACCAAGCAGCAAAAAAGACTGTCGAGCCCATTTTTAATCTCCCAACAGCTTGTTTATATTGGTCATAAAAATGCCAAACTTGAGAACAGAAGGTACTAGAATGACACCAACACAGAAAGGAGGGAGTGCTCTGCATTATTGCAGGCTGAGATTTCATAGATTAAGTATTTGAAAAATCTAAGTAAGGTGAAACCAGCAAGGCACTGTTCTTGTCCATCTCTGCTTTTTCTTAGCTAGCACATCAGGAGCTTTAGCTTGGAGGTGACAAAGCAGACATAACCACAACCAGATAGTGAAATACAGCTTTGCTTTAGCTCTAGGTTACATAGTGTAGTTCACTCAGCTCCTGGCTCCACCTCTGAGAAAAAGCAAGAGACACACAGTAAATACCACCACTGTGTTTGGTGACAAATCCACCTCAGTGTCATTCCCAAGTAGAGTCAGGTTAGGAAAGTCGAGTAATTTAAAGTATCAGTCCTGTGAAGTTCAGGGAATGGGGATGCTGGTGGCATCAAGAGCTAATTATCAGCTCAACTTTGTCACTTGAAACCACTGTACAGCTCACCCAGAGACAGCCCTGACTACCTGAGAAATAACCTCTAGAACCTCTTCTAAAAAGGAAAGGTCAGCTGCAGCTGTAAATTACTGCATCACTTTTGAATGATACATTTAGCATTGGGTCAAATTCTAATAGAGCAGTTAGAGCTGTTCAAGCTCCCGAGTCTAACATAGATGTCAAAATGCAGCAGAGCCATTGCTTAGTGCCATCCTGAATCAAGTTGTCTTACAGGGCAACAACACGTTTCTATTCTCTGTTTTTGTGTATTTGTGTAAGGTTACCCTACAAAATAATAAGATTACTGTAAATAGGGCATCACAACTACAGTGTAAGATAAATGGATAGGCTCTAAATCATAGATGTGCTAAATTTTATTCTTTCATGGATTCTTTTGATTCTTTTAAATGGCATGGTGCTATAAAGTAATAAAGGAAACAATGTTTTTATACTTTCACATACTACTATCTTCCTTTTTTTTTTTAACTCTTACTGTAGGTGATGATTTTTATTAGGGTACACAATGGACTACCCTCTTCCTCCCCTCCCAAGCAGACTGGTTAGCATCTGTTTGATTCATATGCTGTGACTTTTTCCTGCTGCTTTCTATCAACCTTAATTGTGAAAAATGGTGTCTTGTTGCCCTTTTGATATTATTTCGGAGATTGACTCAGCCTTAAAGTATCCAGATGGGTACAGTTGTACAAATATCTGTGGAATTAGCTCACTGAGGTCTGGTCTGCAATATTTTTAATTGACTTACATGTTCTGTGGGAAAAGAAGAATCATAAAAAGCCTTTGCTATAGCATTCCATTCTTCACTAGGGTCTCCCTGGGGGTCTCGGTGGATACTAGAAGTATTCAAAGTGTTGGCAGCTCTGTTCAGACTGCTAGAACCTGATTGACAAAAAGGAAATGGTAACAACTGCAATTTAGTCTCCAGGCACTAATTGTGAAATAACTAAACTGGTTTACCTCTGATCTTAAAAAATGAAGTATTTTTGTTTTAAATCACTGGATCGTTGTTATAGGCTTTTGCCCTTCATTTTTTTCTTTCACGTTTCATCTATTTTTTCTCTAAAGATGAGGAATGTTTCTACTTGATTAAAAATGTTTTCTCTCATTTTCACGTATTAAGTTAATGACAGAAAAGTGACTTATAGGAAGTGTATGTATTCCAAATACTCTAAATGAATATATTTTTTCAAACACTATTACTTTAAACTCACCTTCTGATAACGATAATAAATAATTAATGCCATTATAACATGATATTCCAGGATGACTTGTAATAAAAGAAGACATTAAGGCAAAGCTTTTCGGACAATCAAAAAACATTTTAAATATAGAGTCTTTTTGTTAATGGCTGTATCTCATGTTTCAGGTGGTCAGGCAGTAGCCATCTACTAAAGGTAGGAAAGGCATTCCTTGCAAGATGAAAATACAAGCACGCTTTCACAATTACTCACCGTGCAAACAGGAGCTGTTTTGTCACTACACAGATGCTTATGGATCACTGCATCAATGGTAAAATCTTGTTTTGCTATGAAAATACATTTTACCTCATGATTATGTAACAGTTATTTCAGAATACTGACATTTTCTCTTGGGAGGAAGAGGAAAATGGTTTTGTGTTTGTTTTCTTTTTTAAGCATCTGCCAGGAAGATCTTTCCCATTCCCAATTCATTTCTTCATTTAGGGATGTCTGCTCTCTGGGAACCAGAGTATAAATAGTAAATTGCATTGTGGTTAGGCAGTAGAAGGAATTCCCTCAGGTAGGTTTACTAAACTCTTTCACCACTTCTCTACCAAACTCTTTCACCACTTCTCTTCCCCTCTAGATCTCCCATATGGCCAAATGGTTTGTGCTCCAGTCAGTCAAAAAAAATTTAAAATGTAGGTACAGTGTCCACATGGATTCCACTGCAGGTTTGCCATTTGGGAAAAGATCTGCAAACAAAACACAAACCCCAAGCACAATGAACACTGGAAGCTGCAGTGCTGTGTACCACAATGACTTGGAGGTGCTCTGACTGTGAGGTTCTCTACACTCCCAAAGAGGTGCAGGACTCAGAGAGGGCAGCAGGTGCCAGGAGGGACCTCTCTAAATTAGGCAGAATGCGGCACATCTGGGACACAGACCAAGACCCTCACCATGATGTTTAGCTGGAATTCAAGAGGTCTGGTCACTAGGCAACTCATTTGAGGGACTAGAGTTAGTTCCCTACCAACTCCTTTGGATGAACCTCTCAGAGTCACTTGGAGTTCCAATACTTTGCATACAGAAAGGTTTCTGACAAGAGAAGGTGGAGGAACACACAGGGAAGAAATTCAGATAGCACTGTCTGTTCTTACGAAAAGAGAACATGCAAAACCATCATGTAGCTATGCATTCATTTTATTGAAACAGATACCAAAATTCACATTATTGAAAGAAATAATGTGCCATCTGAGATCAGGATTCTGCTACCTTGCTACCACTACTACTGTTTTAGGGACAGTGACATTTCTGAAACTGAACTTCAAAAACCAGTGCATCTAACACAAATATCCATAAGCAGGAGACCAAGTACAGAAACCAAATTACCTATAGAGCTAAATTCATAATAACAGAACAACGTAAAGAAACCAGACTGTTGGGTTTTGCTGTCTGCCACTGGCTGCAAAACTAAAGATGGAAGACTCTGCTCTTGGTATGTTCAAGGGGCAAAGGTGAAAACACTGCACCAACAAAAAATAGACACCAACGCCCTGTCCTGTGGGTCCTGCTCTTTGGAAAACATCTAAGCACCCAGGGCTCCAGTTTTGGGGTAATCTACCAGCTAATTTTATTGCAAAACAAATCTAAAATACAACTTTTCCACATGTCAGTAATGATTTAGAAGCCCATGGAATAAAGTTCATATTTACTATCTTGCATATGCAAAATATTGCTCAACAAATAACCAAATGTCAATAGTAGGAGATTAAAAAGCTCCTTGAGCACTTAAAGCTCCGTGTGTTTTCCAGAAGTTGAAAGAATATAAAGTCCTTTCACACATTCAACACATTCAGATGGTTTTAAGTGTACATCTAAATTACAGATGTACAATAAAATAAAAAGCAAATTTCTGTAAGCCCTGTTCAAAGAAGCATCTGCTGATTCAAAAGCTACCCTAATTTGGATGCAAAATGAGAACACTGAATAAATAATTTCCAAAAGCTGCTCAGTGCTTTTCAGATCCATGCAGAGCCCTGAGAGAATGTCCTCTACATTAGGGTTAGAAATGCCTATCAAAATTCAGTTTGTCATTGCACTGCTGTTAGTTCACAAAGGAAAATATGAGAAAAATATTTAATCAACTAATTGCTAACAAAAGGTGTTCATTTGCATTTATAATATAAACAGAGCAATCTCACCTTTTTGCAATGTAACTAAAATGTCAGGTTTACAGTTTTCTACACTAAGAAATTTCACATTTTGATGATTTTTCTAAGCACTACACGGTTCAGAACATTAATGCTCATATTTTCTTACCTAGTTCTGTTTCTCCACTGTCCACATTTTCACTGAGGTTTTGACTCTGTGTGTTTGAAATGTTTGGGTTTTCCACTAAGCACGGTATTTTCTCTTTTGAAAGGGAAGGTTCCTTGGAAGCTGAAGCCCATGTAGCTCGACCTCTCATTTGATTTACTCTTGAACAAGAACTGAGAGCTAAAAAATTCAAGTACAGTGGAGTTTTCTCAGCTTTTTTATCTGAGGTTGAAAGATCAAAGGATGAACTTACACTTATGTTTACTAAATTTCCAGATGTTCTCATGGGTAAAGAGCATGATTCTTTCAGGTGACCCTCAGCAAACTTCCTTCCTGGAACTGTAGTACTCAGTGAGTCTTTCTTCTCTTCTAACAATGTGTTCTTTGTTGGAGTATTAATCTCCAGGGAATGTCCAGGTTTGATGGAGTGTATCTGAGTATCATCGTTAACATTTTTACATGGAATTAGTTTATCTGTACTTGCTCTGTCTGTTGGGGGTTTTTTATGAGCACTTTCAAGACCATCACTCTTTACTGGAGATTTGGCTTCAGCACTTGAAGTCCATGTATTTGAAGCATTCCCTGTTTGTTTAGCACTGTCTTGTTCAGGTTGCTTGCTGTGCATGTCATCCACATTTACTCCTCTCTCAGTTTTGTGCAGGCATAAACTAAAAGTACCTAAGAGAGACTTTTTCTTTCTGTGTTCTTTTGCAGTAGCATCATCACCACTTGCTTCATCACAACAAACAGCTGGTGGATTTTGAGCATCAGTTACCAGAACACCAGTACTGTTCATGTTTCTGGCATTGTCATCATTTCTGCCTTCAGCATCTACATGTGTCTGTTCCAGAGGAAGTTTATCTCTATGTAAACCACTCAGATTTAAGTGTTTTTCTGTTTTATGTAATCCACTGCCTACATAATTGTCACTATTCAGCAAGCTACATTTTTGGTATTCTGCTTGAGAATTCTCTTTAGTATAAGGTACGATGCCAAAACTTAACTCCTTAGTTTGGTGGCTGGCTGTACTTCTCTCATGCAGAGCACTCTTCTCAGTGCAAAGAACAGCTTCAGACTCAGGTTTGGGTGCTTCAGGTGTAAGGACACTTTTGTCGTGTTGTCTGGTGTCTGAGTCTGCATCTGCCTTGGCACAAATTGGTTCATCTGTAGTATTGCTCAGTTCTTCCTTGCTAGTGTTGGTCTCCTGACTTCCATTTTTCCTGTCAGCACCTACAGTCTCTGTGCTGCCTAAAAAGGCCTTTCTTGTCTGTGTGTGGCATGCTGCCAAAGCCTCAGTGCTGTCCTGTGATTTTTGATCTAATTTTGCATTGTTTTCATCTAGTAACACTGTGTGTGTTGCTCCTGGATCTTCTGCCTCTTTGCATCCAGTGACATGCATTTCCAAGGTGTGTCCTTGGGTAATTAAATCAGTATCTGTGCAGAGGGTATTCCTGGGAGAAGCCTCTCTTTGCTTTACTTCGTAAGGGCTAGCAACATTAATTTCATCCTTAAAACTGTTTTCAAGAACTTGTAAATCTGTAGAGTGAGTGTATTCTCTAATTAGTGACTGATAAACCAGAGGTTACGTAATGCTTTATTTTTAGTTTATAATTTCCAAAGAGATGGACTCAAGATTGGTATCGATACTGGTATCTTATATTACACACACAAGCCTGTCAAAAAGTTACTGAAGGTAAATATTGCACTATGGTAACTTGCAAAATATTTATAAACTGAGAGAGCAGAAAATATATTAACATTCTGTAGATTTTAGATATGACCATTTAATTCAGGATTTAAGCCCTCTCTTGTCATATACTGTATCTGCAAACATTTATCCTTTCTTCAACAATACTACTTATCTCTATTATCCATGGAATGTTATTACTTTGTTCTGTCTTTAATTCCTCAATGCTTGAAGACTGGTCCGTTGTGGTTTTTACTTGAGTTTCTTCTTCATTTCCACAATTACCATATTTTCTTATTACAGACTGCATAAACTCATTTTCTTCCTTAATAGCCTGTATTTCACTGTCTTTTGAGTGTTCTTGACCACTCTAGCATAAGAAGGAACAAAAGACTGTAAGTACTTTAATAATTTACTATAGTCACTGATTAGGTAAAAAGTTGAGGACTGAGATTTAAAATTAATTTTACAGTTCTGATGAAATTAATTTACAGTTCTGATGAAAAACAAAGACCATCCACCTGAAGTATGAGAAGTTAACATAAACAGAGGAACAGAAAAAAGCAGACTAATACCCTAGAAGAGTAGGAAAGAAATCAGGTCCTGCTATATTACAGTCCGCAATGTTACACAGATGACACAATTCCTCAGTGGAAGGAATTTGTGTTGTACATGTGGTGACTGGATCACTCCCTCTCTGTGCTGGCTCAATCAGTGATCTGCTCAGTAATTACATGTGGAAAAATCCTGCATGATTACTGTTTACACCCAAACACATACACATATAAACAACACATACACATATAAACAACATTTTTTTTCTAGCAAACTGCCCAGGACTTTTAAATTCATTTCACAGGCAAATAAGGCTTATGAATTTGCAATTCCTGACATTCGGTTCCTCATTCCCTCCCAAATAGCTTTTTAACATTAATTTGAGTTAAATTCAACAAGAGTAGAAGCCTGAAGATGTGTCTACTTGAAGTCTAAATCACTGGTCTACTACTACATCTGTATTTGTGTTTAGGTTTGAAAGCTGCAGTTCTGTGAAAACTAGGGCCTGAATAGTGAAGATAATAAAATCCCACCAAAACAGAAGGAAAAGGAGATGCATCCTTTGTCATCATCAACTGTTTGGCAGCTGAAGACAGGAGCACGTGCTGGCTCTTGCCCTAAAGATAGGATATAAAAGTAGGCAGATGTGGGAGGGAGCTTAGGCCATAAAAGATGTGGGAAAAAGCTGAAGATACTCGGGTGACTGGAGGTGTTGCAGAAGGAAGGCTGGGATGTGGGAGGGAGTTACAAGAGCTGTGCTTGGGCATTGGATGTGTGGGGAGGACAGAGAATATTGCAGAGTGGAGGGAGGCACGTAGACAGCACTGCTAAAAAATGAGGCTGTTGCAATGCTGGCAGAGTAGGGGATGTAGAACACAAATCTGCCAGAAACAGTTTCTTGCAGGTCACAGAAACATCCTGATGCTCCCAGCTTTGCCGATTTGGGGGAGGGAGGAGTCATGGTAAATGGAGGAGGGTCCTAAAATACTTTTCCTTTGCCAAGTAATCCATCCTCAATTTGAAGTTTCAGTTGAAATTTCTTTCTCTTTTCCTCATGTTTTATCATTATTTTCCCTGTCACTCTGATTTGGAAATTGTACATGTTACATCTTTTTCTTTTCTAGGTTTTTAATTAATTTTGCTTCTTTGCTCTATGTAGCCCTGGCATCACATTTTCAAGATTTTGTATACAAATAGTAGAAATTTCCTTTTACTATCATGAAAGCTGTAACTATTTTATAATCTTTTGTTTCTAGGAGCTCTTTCTTCAGACAGAAACACCAAACACCACACTGTAACTGTGTACATTATTCTTTCGTAATTGTAAAGACAGCCACTGCAGTGGAACTTACCACATCTGTTGGGATGGACTGAGCTGGTGACTGCATCTGAAACAAAGAGGATGAAACGTTCATAGAAAGGCAGAAAGGTTACATGATTCCTTTCCAGATTTTCAGATGGGTTGAAGAAACCTACTTTTCAATAAACTCAAAAGGCTGTCCAGCTCTTAAAAAATAGGTCCAAGATGGACAAACTAAAATACCTAAAACCCAAAACTTTTAAACTTGGATTTTAATTTTTTTGCGTGTGATTTAGTAAAATCTAAGAAACACATATATCCCTAAATATCCTTTCCCTCAACAGACTATTTCATAGTATGAAATTAAAACCCTTCTCAAAACCAGATCTCCCTGTACATACACACACAAAAGAATTACAGCAGCCCATTGCAGGGTGTAACCCTATTCCCTAATGGTACACAGCTGTATTACAAATTATGTCAAACTAAATGTGAAGCATGGTAAGGTTAAACTAAATTGCAATCCAAGTCTGGAATGAGGTCTGACATTGTACCTTTCTTTTAAAAACGTCTTTTATTTAATTACTATTCCAGAGGTGATCAGTGTGAAGAAGTACATTCTGAATTTCATGCCCCACAAATAACCGCAGAGATTTCTGATTGCACTAGGTGTAAAAATAAGTCTAAACATATTTCCTTACAACACTTGGAACCACAGTCAAGACCTAAATCCAAGCCAACAACTTTCCCTTTTATGTTCCACTAGACACTGACTCATTAGTGATACAAGGTGAAATTCCACAAATCAGAATAACCAATAGGATCTGCTATAGCTCCAGTTTCTTGGCAGTGTTCCACTCAGTCCAACCTGCCTAGCTTTGGAAATCTAATGATTGTACAACACAAAGTGGTATGGCAATTTGCCATAAGATAGTGTAAGATGTATATTTGGAAGACATCTGACTTCTTTTGCATTTATGAGTATATGCTTTAAGCTTTTCTGCTTTCAAACCCATGGGGTTATCTTAGCAAGCACAAGTACTGTTTATCAGGAATGCCTGATCACTTCGATTCTGCATCCTAACAATAACTGATATTTCATTTTCATTCAAGGAAACAGTGGCTTTTAAAAGATACACAATTTGTAGAGTTCATACAGTTTTGGCACAATGAGTAATCATTTCAAGTCTAATTTCCCTTGCATTATTAAGTGCATACCAGCAGCTATGTACATGTCTTTGTGAGCTATAAACATACATATGTACATGCACTGTGAAGAAATTAATTTTAAGTTCTTCCAAATTCTAAAATATTTTTACTGTTTGTCATTTTACCGACAATTCATATACTAGTTCTAAAATAGTTACCTGTCTTCACAGTCCTAGTGTCTTCCTATTTTCCTAACACAGAAAGCAAAATTATATGCATGAAAATGAGTTTTCCCTTCTTTGAAGAATAGATCATTTTTTAGGTGTAAAAGTTAATGGAAAAGGGATATAACCAATACTCAACAGAACAACAGAATACGCTCAATGCACAGAGAATGTTTCTTATGGCTTCTGACTCTGCCCTTTTTTTTCAATCTTATAAAAGACTGGAATACAAATTTGCAATCCAGTTTGATCATGGGATAACACAGAGCTGCAGGTCTACATGTTCTTCCTTTCATTCCAAAAGACCATCCTTTGTGTGCTCAGCCACTCGTTGACTTCCCATGTGTGCCCTGCATCTAGAGCTGAACATGGACTTGGTTCACCCAATCCAAGCTCAATTCTAGTTCCACCTGCACTGCATAAAAGCATTTTACCTCCTGCATTCACCACGTGATGAGCTCACTGGGCCTTTGATGACTCTTAAAGATGCTATGTGACATAAAGGTTGGTGTTTCCTAAACTAAAACTGAAGAACTTAAGATAACCTGTGTATTGATAAAAACAGTCTTCGGATCTGTCCCATGATACAGAAGCTGAAATTAATTCTTCTGAGTAGAAGTGGAATTACTTCCACACCTCCAGGGAACTTACATACATATGAAGTCAATTGGGTCTGCCCCAGTATTTGAGAAATACCCATGCAAAAGATGTTTTTGAAATAGGATTTAGTAAAGATGGGCTATTTAAGTTGCTATCTGTTAGGTACAAATTTATTAATGAAGTAACATCTCAGGTTTCTATGATATAAGCACCCCTCTGGATGAAAGGCAAATATTCTTTGGGTACAGCAAGTTTCAATGATATTTAGGGTCATTGTCACATAAATTTTTAAGTTGAGCAATGTCAAAGGAAGATCAGTGGACATAACAGACAAGATGAGAAAAACTGTCATATCTTTTTTTTCTCTGGCATTTTTACAAGACACACTGCAGCTAGTAAAGACACTTACCTGCAGATTTCCCACTTGCTCAGAATGCTGATTTCCCTGAGGAGGATGATAATCTTCAAGATGTCTATGAAGTCCTTTAAGGGAATTCAGCTCATTTTTAATAGTGCGTATTTCTCTTCTCATGTTTTCCTCCTGTAATAATTGCAAGTACACCGACTACACAAACACTTTACTGCGTGTTCATATAGGTAAATCAGCATTTTACAAAGGTATCAACAGCTTAGTAAATGAAAGTTAATCCTTAAAAGAAAGTACAGATGCGAAGGAATTTCTTTGTACAAAGTAATTGAGTTCTTTCATTCAAACCAAAATTTTCATCACATTTCCATTGCAGATTACAGCTTTTATTAACTGGTTTAGGATTTTTTTTTTTCACCATTTACTGCAAGTAGCAATGCTTCAAGAAAGTGAGATTTGTGTTTGTAGCTTTCTTCCCTTTTGGCTCAAAGATAAATTTAATAGTCAACATTCATTCTCTACCTACACTATCAAGAAACCACAACAGCAAATAATTTGCTTGGCACTTTGCTTCTGTAAATAGCCTCAAGTATCCAATGCTTCTTCAGTAAACGTAATATTTAAGTTTTTGTATTCAGAACTAACTGAATTGTCCAAACTACAACTTGTAAAAGAACAGAAGGGCAATTTTACAGAAATACTTTCACTTAATTTACAAGATTTCCAGACCGGTGTTAACTTTATCCTTGATGATTTACTTTAGGAGACAAAATTTCTAGTTAGCCATAGCAGAAATATGAAAAGGAATAATAATCATCTTCTAAAGAACAGATGCAAACATTCCTGAGAAATAAGCAGGGCAAATTCCAATGTCTATAGAGGAAATTATGGCACAAAATTCTCCATGGAATCAGGGAGATCAAATCTTCTCAGGGAGCTGAGCATCAGAACAGTTTAGCTGTTTTGGGGCCTCATGGTTGCAGTCATCCCCATAGTGGCTGCGCTCAAGGGAGTGAGCCTCAGACAACAGGATTACAAGGACAACCGTGCATTATTTCCCCACAGCTTCCCTAGAAATCTATCTACCAAAATCAAAACCTTTCTGGCAGTAGGTGCCAAGTACATAGAAATAAAAAAGACAGACTTTTAAACAAATGCTGCTTAGAGTCTGGTTTCCACACATTAAGCAGATCTTGTCTTACTGAAGTGGCATTAATCTTTCGTACGTCTAAACATGCATTTATTATTGCAGACAATTTTTACAGCTACAATGTTTTGCTAATTGTTTTGGATTAAATAATTACTGAAGTATTCTTTCAAAGTAATGAGGTAATAGAAAGAATGTCAAATATAGAAGATAAACTATTGTTCAGGTGTCCACAGAAGTGAATTCACCAGGGGGACATACCAGACATACACCTTTTCTTACCCACTTTCACCCTCAGTCCACACTGAAGAATTCCTTTCTAATCAGAACTGCAGGAAGAGCACTGGAGAGCACTTTTAGAGCACAGAAGTCAACCTAAATCTGATTTTTAAAATACTCATTTCTAAAGTGTATGTATTACTGGAGAAGAAATGAGTTGGGTTTTTTGTATTATTTCTGTGATATTTTCTTGGTTTTTAGGAATTACTTGAAATGCTTGACAACTATTCGAAAAAACTTTTAATACTATAGCATTTAATTTAATAAACCTACATCATTTTTCCAAGTTCTTAGTGCCTTCTCATGCTCATTCTGAAGATTAAGGAACTTTTCTTCATTTTCCTTTGCCTTCTCCCTTTGCAGCTCATTATCTCTTTCAAGGGCCTGCAATAAAATTAATTATCCAAAAAATAATCAATACCACGTTAATGAATTTTGATGTGTTTTATGTTGCTTGGACCTTTGCTTCTAACATGCTGCAAGTGCCATACAGATCAGTGATAATGTGCTATCTCAACAATAATTTTCATAAATTAACAGAAAGGTGCTTATAGTTTAGCTAACAGGAAACAGGGGGAGGTTATGAAAAAAGAAATGGCTATAAAAGGGTATAAAAACACTTGCCATTATTCAGTTTCACTGCATAAGTTTTAATGTGCTGAAAAAGTAATATAAAGTCCAGAGATGAGAGATATGAAATGTAGCATAATCCAGACCCACTGTACTTAAAGAAAAAACTACTGTATACTGACTGGAAAAAAAAAAATTTTTCTAATCAGTTTTTCTGTCCTATATTGTTTATTAACCTTTCTTATGAACTAGATAATCTTTACATTCTAAAACATATCTACTGCAACATGCAGTAGATATCTGATTATGCGTTAATTTATTTTTATTAGGTCACTGTAATAGGAGTGCATTGAAATAACAGTAATATTAAGTTTTATACTACCATAACTGTACTTGCAACATTTTTGGGTTAACTCTTTCAGCTTTACTGTGCTAAACTAAAGGAGTCTTGTGTAAATCAACAGTAACTTCACACATGTATCAGGTACTCTTGGAATTTTTATCCTATCTCATTTTTATAGCAAACAATATGGAAGATGAAAGACTCACTGCATTCCATTACCTGCTCTATAGATGACACAAATATATTTGCTAATGTAAGCATAACTTTAGTGCATGTAGCTGTATGACCAGATACATAATTATGACTCTGATGAGTTTCTTTGAAAGTCCACTTGAAAAATGTTATGGAGGCAATATTCCAAACCAATTCCTTTTTACTAAATCTTTTAACCAAAAATTAGTCTACTTTTTGATTCACTTACCATCAATTTTTAAATGCCTATGTTAATTTCGCTACACTGTTAATAAAATTCTATTTTACAGGTACTAACACTAAGAAAACTCAAACCACTTTGCATTTTTGTACACATGGGAAAAGTTGTGCGTAAGAGTGTAATGGATGTTCTTTGTCAGATTATGTATTTAAAACGATGAGACAATTCAACAACGCATTGTCTGAATGATCACACTCTGATGTAGCATCTTTCATCTAGTTGTATAAACCAGGAGTGCAAGACCTCCTCTCTTTGATGAACCTGCTCTTAACTCCACGGATGCTTTTACCTGCACCTCAAATGCAACCTTCTCAGTGATGGATTATTATAGTTATTCACAGCATAGCTCTTAGGGCAAAATATCAGAAGTAGCAGATGTATGGAACGGATCATATGTTAAAGCCAATTGTACAGACAATTCAGGAATACCTGAATTCCTTGCATTCTCAAGTATTCTGTCATCTGTTAAAGAATTAAGATTTTTGTTTTGAAGTCATAACAACACTGGTATCCTAGCACTAAGAGAATGCAAATAATGAGAAGGGATCCTTCTTGAATGTTACCTTGCAAGTATTCTGGCATATCAAGCCTAAAAATAAGTAATTTTTTGTGAGTATATGAATAAAAATATTTCCAGGGGACTATACAATCACTCCTTTCATTTTTCTGTTATTCTGAAGAAACTCTTTTGCTTCATAAGCAAGGCCCAGAAATTCAACAGGGATGTAGGACAGGGCATAAGAATAACACATAACCTTTAGATCCCATTTGTTATACTGAGGTTCTAGAATCCATTAAGATGAAAGCAGTAGCTCTCAAATTGGAAGGGAAGTGGGTAGATCCTTCAAGTTACATATTCAGCTCCCTATTTCCTAAGTTCCATTTGATGTTTTAAAAAAATGCAAAATAAGAAGCTAACATTGTCTCATTCCCTGGAATATCCTGGTATTTGTATCAAACTGAAAAATAAGGTCTATTTACATCAGTCTAAGTAGTCAAGGTTGAACCAAGAGCCTCTTACTGGTTATCCATGCCTTGTAACACCCATTTCTAAAGTGTTCATGCCTGCCAGAAGTTACCTCTGAGGACTGCACTGAAGCTTTGATGATCAGCAGTGGTTTGTACAATAGAACAATAGAAAGCTGTAATACCACCCCATTGTCTAATATAAACAGACCCAAATCAGAGCAGGCTCTCATCAGAATTTGAGTAATTGCAACCAGAAATCAATTTTTGGCCTGCACAGGCTGCAAAACAGAGACTTGTGCTCATTCATACCTTAACAAGAAGAAAACAAGCCATACTTGCAGACATTTATGTGCAGTCTTCAAAGAGAAGATTCACAGATATCATTTACTGTTCTAGCTGGAGCTTTAAGGCATACTATAAACTTTATCTGAGATGGGAAACAATAGCTCAGAAATACTATCAGGAAAAAGCACTTTAAAATACACTTGCTGTTCAATAATCCTGACACAAAAATCCTAAAGGCTTCCTGTATTATGAAAGTCATCATCAGTAAGGTTATATATGAATTAAATTACCTCGAGCTTCTGTTTTAATCTACAAAGCAATTTCAATTATCTTAAAAACTAAAAAGCACATTACCTTCTTACTTTAACAAAGAACAGGATTATAGGAATAGCAAGTAATCCAGCTGTTTCACTGGACCCAACATGTAAATAACAGATTTATACAGAAGATACAGAAAATCATGCTACTTTAGGCACTTCTACAGCCAAAGGGTTGTTCAGTTAATCTTTGTAAAAATGTTGCAGATACTTAAATTGCTAGGGGGACTTTAGCCAGTTTCTGATGGAGAACATAGCTCAACTTTAACATTACTTGTTTCATCAAAATGTAAAAGTCCTATATTTATATTGTGGCAGAAGGCAAACTACTTACACCTGTTAAGAGTAAAGTCTTAGGGGAAGTGAATAATTTCAAATTATCAGAGAATTTATTTAGAAACATAAGTATACATCCACACTGGAAGTTCAATTTGAAATTAACTGAACTCCTAGTTCAAAACCTTGGCTTTGAAGAGTGGAGTAGTTTTGTTTATGTCTGGACAAAAAGTAGATAGTTTCTAATAGTCCAGTCAGTGGCTGTACCTGAATGCTGCATGGCACATCTGATGGGAATGGATATGACCTTCAACTTCAGTGCACTGTGGGCCAAGCTGACTGCTACTGAAACACAGAATGTAAACTGTTCTGAGCTGCTTTTACATGCTGAAAGAGGAACTAAGGAGTGCTGCAACTCCACACTCTCCGCGTGACTACTTCCCACCTCTAGCATAAATATGACACCAGAAAACACAGCAAGAAAGGGCTGAAGATAAAGCTCTTTCCTAGGCTCTCTGCTTTAATAAAACTGAGGACAAGCTCAAGCTATGAATGAAGATCTGAAATTTGAAATGTTGTCCAGAAATTTATACCTATATGAAAATTACAAGAAACAAAAGTCATAAAATAATTTTATTTCAATAATTGAAAGTAGCCCTGTTCTGGTTTTGCCCTCTAGAAATGGCTGCTAAGAATGGTAACCATGATTTACTTTAGGGAGAGAAGTAATAGAGGGAAAGCACAGCCTGCGCTTCAAGGTTCACGCTGACACTTAAGGAGCTGAGGGAGCAATGGAAGTGAGGTCAAAAGTTCTGAAAGGCACACAGATGTCTTTAACAGCCCTGGACTTAAAAAATACATAACAGATAGTAACAGCTTGTCTAATCGAGAAAAATCTGACCTGATAGTCTTCTTTCAATGCATTTAATTCACTTTCCATTCTAACATTTGTTTGGGTTATTCGCTGAAGCAGCTCCTGCACACACTGTAGAGAGCTGAGAATTTCCTTATTAATACAAACAGAACAGGATATATTGAGCAAGATTTTGTTTCTGCAGTTTAAACATTAGATAATTTATGCCTTTTATAACAATATATTTATTTTTTTATTCTGTCAGTGTTTACAAAATCCTGTCTGTAAAAAAGGTACTCCAATCCCAACATTGGGGAAAATTTGTTGGGAGAAATCAGAACAACACCCGTCTTTTCTGGCCTTTTACCTTGGAGAAGATAAAATTATTACAAATTATTATAACTTGCTCCTCTTCAATGAACTTTCCTATAATTAAAATGAAATCCACTCAATCTTTATACATTCTTCAGTGCAAATCTGGATAAAATATATCAAATCCAACCCCACTGTGAGTTCAGTTCAGGATAAACAGAGTAACGTTATCAGATCACAGTTCTGAAAAACACGGAAAATCCAAAAGAAATTACTCCATTGACAGATCACCCTTACATGAAATTATTCTGTATCTCCTGAATTAAATCCTGACAGATGTGAACTACCTCCCATTAGCTTTGCATCATATGGTGCAGGTATATCAGATTTTGCTGTCAAGGTCTGAACTTTTGTGGTACCTTCCTCAAGACTGTATTGTTACTTCATGAAGAGGAATTTTTAAAAAAAGAGCCACCCAAACTGAGCTGATTTGAGTTAATGAAGGTGCCATGGATTTACAAACCCCATGGGTGCTGCCATGAAGTGTGCTGCAGTTCGCTGGAAACTGAGCCATTTTCTATTAAACTCTACAAAACATATTTTCAAAGTTTCAAAGACAGAATGAATGACCCAGACAAGCCAATCACCACTCCCTCAAGACCACTTACAGCAGTTACTGAAAGAAGACCTGCATAGAAAAAAACCCCTGAGTTTCAGGCAGAAGGGAGTCTGAAATGTGCTCAGTTGCTTCAAAATACACTGAGAGGAACGTATTATTAAAACAAAGTACTTTGACATACTTGAAAAGTGTTTTCAAATGATTCTAGTTTTGGTTCTACTGGGTACACAGATACAGCTGTCTACTAAAAATAAAATCAGTATTTTAATGTACTGTCTCTCATCCCTTTTCCAGCATGTATAAATAATGTATTTTTGCACTGAAGCTTAATTTATTTTTAGTTCAATTTTACATCTAGAAAACTAAACTGCAGAGCTGTGGAATGGCTTGGCCAGTGTCATCTGACAGGTCAGTAGCACAGCTGGCCACATCTTTTAAATCTAGTACAGTTTTCTCTCAAATAGACCAGACCTCTTGTCTGATACAGTTTAGTACAAATCAGGTGTTAATTTAGATAGTTTTTCTAGCCTAAGTCCAAGAACCACTGAAGCCAACATTTCAGTTAATCGAGATGGTGAATTATTAGTGCTCTATAACACAGAAATCCATGTCTTCCAACCCAGGCAGCTGGATGAAACGTGAAGTTCATCTCTACATTAGAGCCCTCCCCAGACTATACCAAAGCCCTCCAAATGTTAAAACTAACCTAGCAAATAAACCCTAACAATTCACACAGAACAAGAGAGACACAAACCAGAATCCTTCTCTTAGATAACACATATCAAATATGCATACAAATTATGCTCCACACATCTCCATATAAATACTTACAGTGCATTCAGGGCTGGGAAAATAATGAGGCCTGAATATGTCTCATTTTTTTCCATGTGTTTATTGGCAATTTTTTAAAATCATGCTCAAAATGCAAACAGGCTTTTATTAATTGGAAGAGTGCTGCTGGATGAGTGCTCTATGGGCATGCAAGCAAGATTCTGCTTCTGTCCCTCCCAGGGACCAAGAATGATACACTTCTCTGACCTGTTCCCTTTCATGAACTGCAGAGTGAAAACTCTGCAACTGTTCAAGAAAAGGAAAAAACCAACCACCCTTTCCAGGCTTAATGTTCTGCAAAACAGTGTATTATGTTGTTGTTGCAGGGAACAAATTTTTTTTTTTCTGTATTTGATACTTGACTCCATAGCCTTTGTTTAAACATCAGGATTTTTTCCGGAACATACCTGAGTTAGCAAGAGAAGACAGTGCTAACTCTGTTCAGGAGTGTAAAGGTGTTGCTTAATAGTCTAAATGTTTATGTTCTGTATGGTTGGAACATCATTTCCTGTGTATACTATTGACACATTATTCCCATTTTGCCTGGTTTCAGTACCAATATTAGAATAAACTGTTGGCAACCAGAAAGCAGAACAGCCAGCGGGTTATGCCAGCCTTACTGCTTATTTATACTGATCCACACGCAGGCAAGTGTTTCATGAGTATACTAAATTTCTCCCATCTGAATCAAAGAGAAAATATAAGACTTGGAATAAAGTGTCAAACAATGGACTTTGTTCTGGTAATACTCCTTCTAAAAACTGAGCAGTAAGATACCACTTATGCTAGTATTAAAATATTTCTGAAGTGTAAACAAGTGAATTTAACTCGTTTTTGTAGCTTAGTATAATAAGAAACCTAAATATGAAATACAGCACCTATTTTCTTAAGTGATTTTTAATAGCAAAGCTGTATTAACAACTCACCAGCTTTTCTTCTTTAATGTGATTGTTTTCTTCTTGAACTTTTTTACTGAGTGCTGTCTCCTTAAAAAAAAAAAAAAAAAAAAAGAGCCTGAAAACAGTAAAAGGCATTTTAAATGACTGTTTATTTTCTTTAATAATATTGTATTGATGTGATATAGTGAATCATCATGAGGCTATTTAAAGAAATTTAATTATTTTTAAATGTCTTCTTACCCATTTTTTTACCATGAAATTATACTAATATTCATAGCATGTTAATTTCCCTAGAAAAGGTTCTAGAGGAAACAGTTTATTTATATTTTATATGCAGTTAGTAGAAAGGAAGCACTAATCTGTATGCATCAGAGATCACTGCCAGGAGGTTTGCTGAGTGAAGGACAGGAAATATTCACCAAAACTTTAATTTGTTTAAATTCCAAAATACCATTCTGATTTTCTGTTGCAGTTCTTGAAACTGTTTTTCCTTCACTGCAAGATTGATGTTTTCTTCTCCCACCATGTACTGAGATGTGACCTTGGACCTTATCAAGTCTGTAGTTACTTTCTTCAGTTCCTTAACACAGGAAACACATATAAATAGTTCATCCAGTATAGGCATTGCAATTCAAAACAGAGACAAATCTTTTAGACTATCCTGGTCATGCCCCACTTTGAAATAATGTATGGAAACAACAGAATAAATTAGAGGTACTGAAATGTGTAAGACTGACTCACTAAACTTTAAACTTGTCACACGTGACTGAAAGTTTATTTTCACAGGTAAAATGTTACTGTGCCAATTTTACTCTGTTTGAAGTATTTACTTAATCATTTTGTTACTTCCTCTTCCAAGAGCTATAGTAGAAGTGGACACTGAGTTGGTATTGGTAAAACCTTCATCACCCAGATATACAATAGGAATTACTATTGTAACTACTGTGTACGTTCTTTGGAATGAGGAGGGGAAAAAGGCAGAACAGTCATTATCTGGTAAAAACAGGAACTGGCTATAAATTTGGAGGATCTTTGCTTTTCCTGAAATGTTAAGTACTTAATCTCAAGAGAACGCTAAATTAATTTTATATTAGAATGTTCTATAGCACGATGCCTTTGATTTTATAGTCTTTATCCTCTTTTAAATATCCTGCGGCTTTTTTTTTTTTTTTTTTTTTTTTTTTTTTTTTTTGGTATCTGTTTTGTAACCAGTTTATTCACTAGGAGCTCCTAGTGCAGCAAATAAACAGCAAACGCTTTGATCTCATTAAATTACAACTCATAGTTCCTGGAGTCATAAATATTGTGCCCTGTTCTCCCCCTCCCCTCCCATCCTGGTGCAAGGTAGTCTGTTTAATATCGCTCTCTCCTTGAGCGCTCTGACGTTTACTCAGACAAATAGCAGAGGTTATGAATGCTGCTCACAGATAGTATCAAGAATTCTCCGTAATGCCATAGTGGTGAACCAAGCATTCAGAACGGTAATAGTTTTATCTAACAACTAAGTTTGGTCTGTTTAACTTTTCTTCACAAAACTGGAATTTCGGTTATCACAGACAGAATTATCACAGGCCAGTGGTTCAACTGTTCTGGACAAAATCATAGAACAGTACAAAAGAAGAAGGAAAGATTACGTTGCAGCTGAAATTCACAAAGTTTTATGGAAAATACAAGCATAGGTAGTACTTTTAAATAAATCATTTTTTTGCTAGAGGCTTTATTTCTCATGTATTTTAGCCATAAATAAATCTAAAATGATCCAGTAAGTCCTAAGTGTAACTGCAGAATCAATTACAGAGCTGAAAGACAGCAATGCTTTACAATTATTATATTCTGTAAGCTAGTTAGGTTTTTCCCATCTTTTGCAATAAAGACATATATTCGTTCTACTAATATATGTTACACATAGATAGTATTTTCACAGGTAAAAATACATAGTACATATATACATATATATATATATATATATATATATATATATATATATACACTAATATATATCTGTTTTTACTAGAAGGGTCTGTAATGAGGGATGCAGTTCCTGCTGTTGAGTGGCAGAACGTGCAAGCAGCTCTAACTTTGTCAAAGTGAGAAGGTGCACTGGGCCAGCCTGCACAGAGCAGCAGATTAATGGGACAGAGAGCACAGCTAACAGGCTGGGTGCCACACAAGCAGGTGCAAAAGCCTGCCACGGATCTGATACCAGGTGTTTTCCAAAACTCAGATTTTATAGTGTGCAGAAAAACCTTACTTGTTTTGTCATTGGGAAAGCACAAGTCAGACTAAGTAAATCATGTCCTTGAGGTAGAAAAGATGACTGTATTTTCTTCTTTGTAATGGCAGGTGGATGTGTACAATCCATCTGAAACAACCCCCTGATCTGCTAATACAAAGCTGTAGGCAGGAAAAAAACACAACAAAAAAGCAACCAGAACCCAACATAAACACCCCCCCCCCCCCAAAAAAAAACCCACAAATGAGACCACCAAAAATAATGGCAAAGTTTTTCACGGTGAGTGAAATCACAAGGTTTATAGTTGCAAAAATAATAATAAAAAAAATTTTATACATACATACATGTGTTTTCTTGTACTTGGAAATTAATTAAAAGTTCACCTAGAGTTTTTGCTTTTTTTCTAGCTTTTTCTCATTATTAAAATCACAAGTAGTATTCAAATTAAATTAGTAGTAATATAAATTAAATTGAACTTGGAAAATAATTTTATCAGTTCTGGGGTGTGCTGAGAGAGAATGATAAGGCTTTAAACCCATTCCCTTGATCTGTTGCTAGCTGCCAATGCTTAGGGACATGGCTTCAAAAACACTTCATGCCAGTGTAAGTCAAGAGTGTCACGAAACCGCAGTCCTGCTCCTTAAACCTCCTTTCCTGCTCCGAGTTGATCTAAGCTAAAACTTCCACCTTTTTGGTTGGGTTTTTTTTGTTTGTTTGTTTTGGGGTTGTTTGTGGGGTTTTAGGGGTTGGGGGTTTTTTGGTTTTTTTTAAATATAGTTTTGGTCAATACAAAATTTTAATTCTACTCTCCCTTGAGGGCACACCAATACATGTTCCAGCATGATGAAGTGGTGTGGGACTGGAAAAGCAGCCAGAACAGGCAGATGTAACCACTTCCCAAGACTGATACCCTATGAAAACTTTACCTGTATTCAAAATTACACCTATATCTGTTTGCTCTCTCTTCCTAGATTGCTGCAACCCTCTTGTAATCTTCTGGGTCTTGAGCAGTAGACTTGTTTTTTAAGCAGCAGAATGAAAGAAACCTTTTTCTTGGCTAGATATCAATGCAAGCATTTTCACAGTGGTTGAAAAAAATTCTACCACACTGAATACCAAAATGTTCAAATCCTAAAACAAATATTACTGAAAAGGAAATTCCACCACAGTCCATTACATTACAATTCAGAAACTGGACTTGAAGCAGGAAATGGCAAGAGAAAATTACAACCTCTCTAAATAATATTTCTTTCCTGAAACCCCAGAAGAGTAAACCTGTGCAGAACAGACCTCAATTTCACTCGAGTTTACTGTTGTACATATTTAACACCCTCATAACATACTTGCAATGTCATTAAAATTGGAGATTAGTTTATTTTTATCCATAAATGCTGAACAGCATTCACTAACTTCACATTCCCATTAAGAACAAATGTGTGAGATCATCCAGGTCTGAGTCAAAGTAATGGCTGTGATAAGAGCTGACAACCAAATTAAGATTTTAGTACCATGGATAGTCATTCCCACTCCAGCACTGAGGCTACAGAGGAAAGAATTTTGAACCCATAAGTTGTCAGAGCTGTCAGAGGTCAGTCAAGTCTCCAAGGCAGATAAAACCAGCTTTAGAAGTTGTCCCAACTAGTGATGTAGATATCAGGACTTCTTTCAGCTATGTAGGAAGTGAAAACAGCCTGGTAATCCCTTTTCAAAACTCTTCTAAATATCCAAGTTCAGATTGTTCAGAATAGGATGGTCAAATACTAAAAACCAATAAATTCAGAAACAACTAAAATAAAGGCATTTCCTGCTGAACTGAGGAAGCCAGATTAAGTTTCAGTTGGCAGCCTTTTCCTGCTTACCTAACAGTATTTTATTTAAAATTCATAACCCTTCTTGACCTTAAGAATCAAGAGTACAGCTGAGAAAAAGAGTGGATCAAACAATATGTTTGATTGCTGGAGTTCATAAGTCTCAATTTCTCTCTCACACCTATGTTACTCACAAATTTCATTATGTTAAATTTTCTTACACATTTCTGTTTTCGTAGCTCTCAAATTACTTACCCTCAGAGAATACTAAGTAATTGATCATTCTTGATTTCTCACAAAAAGCAACAAATCCAATTTACTGTGATGCTTAAATATTTCTAAAACCCCTTTTTTATTTACAATATACTACAATAAAGACATGCTGCATTTTAGATGAATGCTTCTGTTTCTGTCACATGTAAATGATTTACCTTTTTTTAAAGGAATTGCACAGTTGGAGTGTACACAATGCACAAAGTTGCCTTCCTACCTTCAAAATTATGATGGTATCAGCATCCTAACAAATATGGCTTTCCTAAAGAGGACAGTTATCACCACAGACACCTTCCAATATTTTTCTGTTTCTCTTACATCTATCAAATATTCCAGATAAATATATATAGCTTTTTTATATAACCTATCATTTGAATTATGTAGCTAAATAAACATTTTTAAATACTGTAAGACCTAATTGTGATATAGAAATTAATCTGAGAATTTTTCCAGTGTCTGCTTTACTGTTACTGTGGGTTTCAGTCTGCTTTTATGATAGTAAGAGTTCCGAAATCTTTGATCACTTTGAAACTTGATCTTTTTGACACTGAGGTTTGGCATGTTATATTCTAGTATGTAACTAAAAAAATCCAGACTGAATTCCTGATTAATTTTTACTGTGGCTAGAATATTTCAATGTAATAAATACAAAAATTAAATAAAGAACGAAAGAAGGTAAGAATGAAACAAATGAAAAAAATCTCAAACTGTCGATATTTCAAGATAAAATTAAATTTTAAGCCTGGCTTTTAGTGAAATCATACTCCAAAGAACCTTAACAACAAGAGGCTACATGCTCTTAAGAAGAAAAGAAACAACAACAGATTCAGGGAGAATTTTCAAGTACTTTTGTACGTTCAAATCCCATTTTTCAGGCAAAGAAAGCTTATGGCAGGTAAACATCCATTTTTTGATCAATATAACCCAAATATTAAATGGTTATAGTCTCTTTTGCTCATATACAAATTATCTTCCCTCCCTGCCCTTTTTTGTTTCCAAAAATGTTCACAAACTTTGTAAAGATTCCATAGTAATTCAAAGCATTCATCTGGAAACTGGAGATTAACATTAGGCCAAGAAGTTGAGATAATAACGCATTTGATCCCTACATAAAATCATTACGGAATCTAAAGGAGAAAAAAAATTAAAAAGAGGGAAATAAAAAGAGAAGGAGATATGAAAAAGAGATGTGGAGTGGAAAGATACTGAGTTTAAAGAATACTTCTGACTTATGAGCGTCCTTTTTTTTTTTTGTTTTTCTCTTGTCAGCTCATAAGAAACAGCTCAGAGGGAAAAGAATGTTATTCTTCCCACTGTTACCTGTGTTCAAGAGTGCAACTCAAAAATTTACTTGGCAAAGAGTAGTTTCTGAATAGAGGCAGGAGAAAAGAGCTTAGTGGCAACTTCCTTGTAAACAGAATCACTATCATCTGAAAACTCAGCTGCCTTGTCACAAAACTGTCCCACTCCTGACAGGTGTTCAGTTACACATTTTATCCTATGTTCAAGCTAGCAGCTCACTTCCATGGCAACTGCTCTTCACGTTGTATCTCTGACTTAACTGAGAACACCACTGCTACCTTCCATATCAGATGGAGAAACGATGACAGCACAGCACAGGAAGAAGAGAGGTTACTAATAATTAGCAAGAAACAAGGAGGATGCTGTAGAGGTAAATAAAAATTCACAGGTTACAGAATATTCTCAGAGCTGCTCCAGTTTTAACTGAAGTATCTGTGGAAGCACAAGATTAATTTAGCCATTAGTCACAGAATGAAAAACAGCTCTGTTGCTTGTCCACTACTTCTACTAACACCTCAGCAGCTGTTGGAAGCCCCAAAGAATCACAGAATCACAGAATATTCTGGGTTGGAAGGGACCCACAAGGATCATTCTCCATTCAGAAATGTGCACTGTACTTACTTCCTTCAGATTACTTATTTCAGTCTCTTGTCTTTTATTCACTGATGCCAGTTTCTTATTGTGCTGTATGGCTTCCTGCACTTTAAACAGAAGTTAAAGCATGTTACCAAATAATTTCACATTCGAACAATATTTGGTTTATAACTGCAATAGATGTGCATATAATTTATTTTTTTAAAGTCTTCATAAAACTGCAAATACGATTCAACTACTTTTTCTGTGTAGTTTGATACCAGACTGGAGGATTATCCCAGGTGGTAGCAGTTGTCTGTACCTCAACCAATGAGTTAAGACTTTTCTATATGTTGGCTTGCTTTTTTTAACTGTAATTTAATTTTCAGTGTCTCATTACATCATTTTATTAGGACTTTTAATCTTGGGGGGTTTTTTTAACCAAGAGTTTGCTTGTAATTTTCTGGTGAGCTTAATTATTTTCAGACTAACACAGAACATAATGGGCCACAGAACAAACAAATAATTAACAGATGTACAGAGTTAAGTGCATATAGGCCACGGAAGACAGCAAACAGCAGAGGACAGCATAGCAGAAAACTCTAAGAACAACTTCTATTCCTGCTGAAAGGGAACTTTCTCTTAAATATTACACAGGTGAAAATATCACTGGGAAATTGCTTGAAAATCCACAATGAAAAGCTGAAGATATTTACTGGTTCCTGAACTTTTTCAGACAGCTCTATTCAATCTCTTGGTTTTGGTCCTCTGAGCTTCCCCTTCATCCTTTTCTATTTTCTGATTCCTCTTCATTCACCTGTAATCTTTTTTCTTTATTTTCCTCAATAGTCTTCAGGCGCCACGCTTGAATACAAGAACGCAGACACCCAGAAAGTCCTCTCCTTTTCTACTAGAGATGGCCCATGATGGGGAATGATGGACAACAGCCTTACATTACAATAAGCAATTTTGCAGTTTTGAATGAGAAGATGTGCTTAAAAAATTAAAATACCGAGGAATTTAACAGCTATCTTCTGATACAACTTAGGAAAACCCCCCAGAAAAACAAGCAGGCCAAAGTTGGTAACTCTCTTTCCTATCGTTCAGCAAAAGTCATGCGCTCACTCTCTAGCTTTGAAGTACAATCAGCAAGACATTGGTTAGCCAGTAATATTCTGGATTTAAATTTTTAAAAATTGAATACAACAAGTAACTTATGTAACTTATAACCACAAATATACATAGACTATGCTACCAGTTTATTCAAACTAGATTTGAAAAAATACTTTTGGTTTCAGGCAGAAACAAAAACTTTAGTAAGATTTAGTAATTGAAAAGTTTTTTTGGTGTTTTGGGTTTTGATTTTTTTATCAGTTCCTCGATATAATTTCCTGTGTGGTCACACACATGACTGTAGCAGTGGATCAGCAAAGAGCAGTAAGGAACCTACCAAGGTTTTGGATGCTTGGCATGGGACAGCTGCTATTTTTCTGAGTTTCAACTGTTGCCAACTCAGTGTTGTCACAGCACAGCAAAACCAAATGCTGGAGGACTTTTACAACATACATACCACTGTGCTCTAGTTTTCCATGAACACCTTTTACAATTCCAAACTGAGATGCAATAGTAGCATAACACCTCTCAACTTCATTCAGTTTCTTATGGTGCTCCTCTTTTGCAGTTAAGTGCATCTGCAATTTTTGATCCTGTTAGGAACATAAATGAAGCACCCATTTAATGACAGTAAGTAGCTCTCCAAGTGCTTTTGAATATAGCAGCATAAATGCAAAATCATTCCCAGAACCTTTCAGTTGTCTATTTCATTTTTAAAGATCTTTCCCATTTCCAGACAGCAGGAAGCTAGAGACAGCATGACAATCAAAGGGTTTGAGCACCTGACATTTGAGGAGAGGCTGAGGGACCTGTGACAGTTCAGCCTGGAGAGGAGGTGACTCAAGGGGATCTGGTAAATTTGTGTATACATGGGGAGATTTGTGTGTGAAAGGAATAAAGAAATCACAGCAAGACTCCTTTTAGTGGTGCTCACTGACACAAAGGGAAAGACAGGAAATTTCATTTAAACTTGGGGGGAAATAAGTTTATTATAAGGGTGGTCAAACACTGAACAGGTTGCACAGGCAGGCTACAGAATCTGTTCACAGAGATACTAAAAACCAGCTGACATGGCACTGTGCCACTGACTCCACTGGCCCTGCTTGACAGCCTTGTCCATTCCACTCCTGGGATTGCAAAAAACGACATAGCCAAGGGCAATCAGTTGGTGTATTTCACACTCCTAAATAAAGGAATTTCAATACATGTGCTAAAATCAGAAATGCATCAGCTACTTCTAGAGTAGTGGTGACTTTGATTTAGATTAGTGAGACTAATGCAGATTAATACCCCATGCTTCCCAGAAAACTATAAATAACCTTCCAATGCGTAATTCTTAATTCTTCAGTATCAATTAGCAGTTATAGTAGCTTGAAATATGATGAAATCACTTTGTGTATCTGTAGAGGAAGTTTCTAACTACTTTTGTAAACATCTAACTCTTTTATTTTACTTCTATTCACATGTTGGCCTAAGTAATATCACAAAGAAACCCACATGGTAATTAAGTAGAACACATTTAATTAATTTTACCAGTTTTTCTTGTTTTGTGGAAACTGTTCAGTGACACATGCTACTGATTTTTTAAAGCTATTTGTTATCCTTGTAACACTAAGATTTTTGTGTTCTTCTTTATACTGTATTTTTTATTAACACTTTCATAGGTACTATTTGGTGATTTTTAAAACTAATTTTCTCTGAAAAGAATGGATTAAATTAATTCCTCAGAAAGGATAACCATTCATTTAGATATCTAATCTCTTTCTACTCCACAGTAGAGCAACACAGCAATTAAAATGAACTGGGCCAAATTCATTCCTGTGTGTAAATTCAAGTTACACAAGGATGCATCTGGCCCAGTCTGTTTGGCTTAGGCAAGGCTCCATTTCCACACAGTAACAAATGCAATACATGTCCAGGCATCAGAGGATAATAAAAGCTGATAGTAATCAAAAGAAATGACCACCATAAGACTAGCAAAACAGGATATACAATACAAATTTCTCATGTTTTATAAGGTATGAAATTAAACACACTACAGCAAATGGAAAGTCATAATGGAAGCACTGGTAAAGAAACACCACCACTTAGAGAAATCACTGCAAGGAATGTAGGTTGAAAATGTTCTTATACTTTCTCCTTTTCCTAATCATAAATTAACTGTTGAAGCAGTTAATAGTTTAACTAATTAAGCTAATTAGCAGTCCTATCTTAACTAATGCTAGGAGGGGAATTTTGTAACAAAAACATTAAAAGGAAAGATTTTCTTTGTTTTTCCTGGTAGTTCCCTCAGGTATATTTATTCTAAGAGATAGATGAACAGGGAGACAGCCCTAATTTGAGATCTGAACAGCTTGTGGCAAGATCTGAGGGGTTTTGCAGTTTTTAATATGAACTTTTTCTTAGTGTTATCCCAATTCCTTTCTTTAGTCAACAAGACAGTGTTAGTGCCTCCTTCTCTTTCAGAAAGTTGAAATATGCTTTGCTACTTTACAGGGTTCTTTCCAGGGAGAAAAGGAACTGGCCTGCTCTACCTACAGAAGTTTTATTAAGAGCTCGACACTTGCCTAAATATGGTTTTTGATGGCAAGCTGCTCTCCAGGCTTAATGCACAGAAAAATAAAAGCCTGAGTATGTGATTTGTCTCCTCACAGTGAAAAGGTTGTAAAACATCCTTCCATAGAAGACAATCAAGAAACACCAGGAGACACTGCAGGATAGGGAGTGTCTGACCCTGGAGTTGGAGTAAGACCCACAGAATCTTGGTTCTTCTTCCTTACGTCCGATACTGCAAGAACAGGAATTATTGCCCTGCCCTCCACCAGTAATAAAGATAAGCTGGGATGGGGAGTGGAATTGATTGTGGCCATATGGCTTGTTGAGGCACAATGATTTCTTGGCGGAACTAGACCCGAGAAATAGCTCAGGGTCAAGTAGGTGACTGGAGGAACACAAAGAGGGAATTGCTCATATCTCAAAGATACTCTGGAAATTGAGTCACTAGTCAGAGGTACTCAGTGAAGCAGAAGGTGGTAATTGGGAGGTGAAAGTGTCAGAGAAACAAAGGAGGTGTAATGGCATGGGGACCTAAGGCAAAATCACGTGAAAATTATGCAAAGGGATACCAACAGTAAATCTTCGAAATAGGAATTTTTTCACAACAGTTTCTCCAGTTCTCACCATTTTTATACTTTAAAATAATTTGGTTTAATTTATACTGTATCACTGCCTCCTTGTTGTGTTTTTAAACAACATAGTATGATTACAGGCAAGCTCCTAAAAGATGCAGAAAGGAAATAAAAACAACACTCCTATCTAAGATTATTAAGAACAAACCAACTTTTAAAGTTTCTGGTTTTTAACATTTTGCAGTAATTACTTTTTCATTCATTTGGCAACTACACCTGTATTAGAAAACTAAATGGTGGTACGGAAGTTCTCAGAAAATGCCTATACTGCTGTTAAAGTATCTCTGACGCATTTTGGCCTGTGCCAAGTAGGACTCATGTAAGCAGTTCCTGGGCACAGTTCAGGTGACTGACTGCTGGGAGCAATGTAAGTTACTTGGATCCAAATTCCCTCTTTTCTCAAGAGTGGTAGGGTTTAATCAACCTAGAACATTTGACTGCAGCTTCACTAAATGGTTTCACATACATTTAGATTCCCAATAAAAACAGTAAGGGAAGACAAGAACAGATGCTACACACAGAGAGTTCTGGCATTCTCCAGTGTATCATCTGTCAGGACACAAACACCTGACCATTTTCCTCCAGTTATTTCCTTATTTCAGCTGCAGGAAAACAAATACAATGCAGAGCCCACACTCAAGTGTATTCTACCAAGTGAACTGGCTTTGTAGTAATCCCCCTGTAGCCTCCTGACTGCAGGAATGCTGCTGTCCATATGCAGCGAGGTGCAAAACGACTGCACCGCGCGCAATAATCAGCACTTTTATTGTGGGGAAAAAAGACAATAATAAAGACAAAAAATAATAGAATACAAATAAATCCTTTATTTCTTTGCCTACTGTCTTTCAATATGAAACAAAACCTTCCACTATTTCAAAATTATAGCATATATGCTAAGAATTATATCAGCACTACAATTTTTGCATAAACTTAACTGGACGGCATGCTAAAACATGGTGTTTACGTCAAGTATTAATATTACGTATACTATTCTAAAAGAACAGAATTAAAAGAACAAAACCAGAATGAAATCCTAATCAGCAGGGCACACTCAGTCCCCAGCACATACAGAAGTTCCTTCACTGACTGGCAGGGTTTCTAAGGTGCCAGATATAAGCTGAACAGCACATCTGCTTACTCTCAAAACACACACCAGAGAACTATCTAATCTTTCTTTAACAAAATTGAAATAGAAATGGGTCTCAGAAAAACGATTGGTTCAGAATTTCATCCATTTTACTTTTAAACACTTTGCCATTGGTGATGACCAAGAGTCTACATGGGCTACTACTACTTTGATCCTTAGAATGTACTGCTTATTTCAGTGCAACCATTCAGGGAGTAAAGTTGGTAGAATTTGACCTGGTCTAAAACTGTATTAGCCCACTACTGCAAAAGGTTATAGGAAAGAATTCACTTCTGTTTACCTTGTGGGGTTTATCATTTCATATCAGAGCGTTTTCCATAAATAAGTCCCAACTGTAAATGTTCTGTTTAGTGCTACATGCAAAAGAGGATTTCTAGCACCTTGCCTCCACTCAATATCATTTTTCATTACCATACTCTGTATCAAAGCAAATGTTCTCAAAATATTCAAACGATCAATTAAATGAAAAGTTTATAAACGTAAGAAATATATCTGTTTAAGCAGCTTAGATGCATTTCCTTACAGAAAAGGTGTTGTCCTTTAAATATTCTCATTCATGTGGAAGACTGAGCTTGAAAGTTATGAAAGAAAGATAATATGCAAAATTACCTAAATGTAAGTCCAATAATTTAGTATATTTTCAACACATTTTTAGATCAGCTGCATTTTAGGAATAAATACAAGTTAAAAGTGAAGTAAGACAAAACACATTTTATGTTGCCTTTGATCTTTAACTTGTAGCCTTATCTCCCAGGTCAGAGGGCACATTATTCAATTTCACCATATTTTGTGTAAAACCACTGTAGCGTTGAAGATGACTTTCAGTACAAATGTCATGGTACTTAAAGCTAAACTGGACTCTAGTTTTTTGAGCTTCTTAATTAAAATCACAGTTTGTAATGGTCTGACAATATTATCTTTATTCTTTCCAGTTGAGCAGCAGCAGAATTTTCACAGCATTTATTCAATCAAGCCTAGCAATGTTTCTGTGGCTCACTCTTTCACTTCCTAAAACAGACAACAGGGTTCAGAGCCACTATGCTGTCACTCTGGGTAAATTTATTCCCTGTGTCAAAGGGAGTAAGCTGAATGGGATGAAATCTAAACTGTTCAGGGAAACTGATGTTAAGAACTAATTCTGAGGAGCAAAAAAGAGTGAGAGGAAAACCATCCTTTTTTTTGAAAACAAAACTAAGAACTGCTAGGAATTCTGTATTACTTTTTGAGATTATTATGCTAGATCCTGTTAGAATAAATAATTACATTATTCAAATGACAGTCTATAAAAAAGTCTTTAATCTATAAAGAGAACAAACGTACCAATTCTACTTTAATTCAGTGAGAAAAAAAATACCACACTGTCATCAGTAGCTATCACACTATAAAAACCTAAAAAACCTACTGTAAGATTTTCAGGTTTGAAGCGGATACCTCTTTCTGCTATTTGTAATAATTATCATATATCATTTAAGTATTAAAGTTGGTTAGTATTGCATTATACCCTAAGAAAACTCTTTTCATTAAAGCTCTTCCTTGGTTTTTCATTTGCTTCTATTATTTTCTTACCATTTCATTCAATTTCTTTTGTAAAGTGTATTTCGAAATCTGTAAAACAACAGAGAGTTATTAATTAAATGGTACTTAAATTTTTTCTGACAACAACCTGCATAATTAAGTATTGTTATACCTAGGATTTAGTTGCATTTGTTATTAATCCATCCAATACAGTAATACTGGTTTTGAATTAATGATGGCACAATTTCATTTATGACTAGATTCACATTACTTCATAATGTCACTTCAATATTTAAATTATGTAAAACCACTGTACACTGATTTTTTACCAGAGGAGTTTTGAAAAAATGCATAAATCCTTGTGTTTTCTGGCAGGTATCATAAAAATAATGTGCAAATGGACCACAGCCTGTAAACTAGACTCTCAGAAATAAACAGAGAAGAAGACAAAGCTAGAAATGAAAGTATTCCCTCAACTCCTGCAGGAAGAGAAGGGTGTTCCCTGTTGGAAAAAACCCAATAACATCTCATTAGATATTCTAAGTGGTAGCATATAAAGATATAATGTACCAATCTCACATGCTTTAATAATATAAGGCTGACATTAGGAGATATTAACACTATTTTAATACCCCATTGACAGAATATTTTGATTTGCATAATGCTTAAGTATAAGAGGGGAAAAAAAGAGTAATGTCAAAGAACCCAGAGTGTGCAAATCTTATACAGAAAATATTCTTCCTAGGAAAAACGTAGAGAACAATAATTTTAAGGTAGGGTTATGACCCTACAGAGAAGAACAGAGAACTGAATAAAAAATTCTTCACTCTTATATCAGGCTCACTTCCAAACAATTTCCCTCGGACCACGTGTCCACTGTGACCTCCTGCTTCCTCAAGCCACAGCAGAATTTCCTAGATCTGAACTATGCTGGGATATAAATGCTTCATCTGTGAACATTAAACATTTAAGATTTTTTTTTTTATTTGTGGTTTACCTTACAAAAGAAGGACCACTGGAATCTTTCATTACTCTTGCCGTCCACATATTATGTTCAGCAGACCATGGAGGAATGGATATCCTACATCACCTGTGCTATGCCAAGGTTTGAGCAAGGCAAACATCCTTACAGTTACTGCACAGAGGGCCAGACATGGAAATTAATTTCTTTTGCCCCAAAAATACATTCAGTGTTAACTAAGTGATTAAACAAACAGTCTGATACCAAGTAAATGCATTCCATTATAAGAGAATGTTAGTAAGAACCAAGAGAAGCTGCAAAATCATGGTAATAATCCATTGTAACCCTTTTGTTTTCAATAGAATTTTTATCCCACACAGTTTTGGATAGAAAAATAATTAGTTCCTGGTAACATCTGAAATCTGGCAATGCTAGTAATCCATTTTCAATATATCTGCATTGGTCTTAAGCCACAGATGATGTGTAAATACAGAAACCTCCCAGTGAGACAAAGGAAAGCGCCCAAAACCACAGGGAACACTGCGAGTTGCAGGCACAATGTGAATATTTATTTCTATTTAGGAGTCCAAAAGCAGGGATCCCAGACAGGTGAGAAGTAAGACAAGAATGGGAAGAAAAAGGAAGGCTGTGGAAATGAAAAGAAAGCACATTTCACACACTGTTTGGACTTTTGAGTCTTCTGGAGGAAAAGAACATTAGCCGGAAGGTTAACTTGAAGTAGTCTTGACACTGAAGACTGGAACAGAAACTCAGTGTTAGAAAGTGAGGTGTACACATCCCGGAGAGATTAAATAAGAAGGCTTTAAAGATCCTCTTAAAAACAACTATTTTCTTAATAGTAAAACACCTAAAACTGAAACACTTGCATTCCAAGAAAAGTTATTTTACAAAAACAATAGTTTACCTGTAATGCTCTTAAAGTTTCTTTCAATCCATCGATTTCTTTTTCTTTTGTTTCGACAGCAAGCTGGTATTTTCCCTTTCAACAAAAGCTGTACTTCAGGATTTGGGCAGAATAAATGCATTTACAACAAGAATTTATCAAAAAGAATGTTACAAAAACAAAGTGTTACTCTGCTGTGACAGAAAAATTCATTGGGGAAAAATTCAGTTAAATAATTTTAAAATGTAGATACATCTTGCTATAAAAAGAAAAGTGAAAACAAAATAATATCTTTTTACCACTTATGACTCTATTCATCAAGTCTTAAAATTGTCTGTTCTGGGAGAGACAAGCCTGAAAAAGGCAGAACTAAAACATTATTTATACCTTAACAAAGGTACTAGGTTTTAAAACCAAAGGTATCAGGTAAATCCATTTTCTTATCTGCAGTAGCAGGACCTTCGTAGAAACACTTGCTCAGCTTTTCTGCTCCACAAAGACTGAACTGTAATCTGTTATCACTAGAATCACTAAATACATGCAAGTACATTTTATATTTATATAAATATAAATATGTGTATGGGTATGCATATATACACACACATACAGAACTTGCACATGAGAAACTCAAAGGACTTCAGTAGAATTAAATCTGGTAAGAATCTCTGGCTGCAGTCAATCCAATGCAGACCAGAATCTAAATATCAGAGAATATGCCAGTGAACACAAATACATCCATTCAAACACCCCTGCACGTTCCAGTCATTCCAACATAGTGCTGGCTGTGCAATCTTCCAAAACTACCTCATGACTAATAGTACATATATTCTAAAATGGAGCAGAAACTGGTCTTTTAACTCTAGCTTAATTTATTCATTCAGTTACTTTGGTATAAAGTACTTAAAGTACTATTCAATTCAATGGAAATATTTAGAAGGAAAAATTAATCAGCATACAATTTAATTCTGAAGCTTTCATTCAAAATACAAATCAGAGACTACTAAGTGGGTATGTATGGACAAATGGAATGTCTTAACAAGAAAAAACTCCAAATACAATGAGAAAATTACTCAACCAGAAAATATAAAATAAATATAAATAAATATAAATGCAGCAAACGTAAGATTTACTTTGATATCCTTTCAAGCCATTTAACCAGTTTGAAAATTTCTATGCCAGTTCTTATGCCACATGCAGTATATTCATTTGCTCTAAACCACCAGGAAATTTAAATGAAACAATAGAGGCCACATGCGAACATTCACTGACTTCACTTTTTGAAACAGGTTCATTGTACACCAAATGTAAATCCTTCAGAGGAGGAAGTGGGCATTCATCCTGGCATAAAAACTTATGTAGCTAACAAAATCCACATAAATTCAGGCTAAAATTTATCTTTTTATTGTTTAGGTCAAGTACCTTAGGAAACCAGCTCAGCTAAATCAATAAAATCCCTATTAAAATCTGATTTCACTAAGGCAGTTAGAAATGTTATTTCTCACTACAACTTGGAAAGGTCAATTATCCCATTTATCCCAAGCCCCTAGAATGAAGTCAATTTTGTAAAGCTGCAATATGGAACTATCAAAGAACACTCTTTCCCCAACTGATTTTTAGCATAAGCAGTGACACTTCACAGGGGAAGTTCTATAGGTTTTGAACAAAAAACTAGAAGTAACAAAGTTATGAAGATACTTCTTTTGCAAAGGCCGTAGCAAGAAATAGAATTTAATTTAGAATATTAAGTTTATACTTAGGACATGTTTGATAAGTTTTATGCCATTATCATTTGCTTATGCTCTTCTTTGGATGACAAATAACAAATAATTATAGAGTACCTTTTCTTCTTCCATGGCAAACATCCTTGCCTGTAACTTGGTTGTCAGTCACATAAAAACACAGAACAAACAAAAAAATCAGAACAGCACATGGCATTAATATTATTCACGTAATTTAACAAGACATGGAGTTATATTGACCTGCATAGTGACCTTCCTGCTTTTTTTTAAACTATAGGAACTATAGTGTCACAAGAAGAAGTTTGTGAATGTCGAATGATTTTTTCAAGGAAGAAACCTAATTGCTTGTCAATTTCTTTTTTGTGTGACATGATTGTGATGCAGCATTAGTGACGAATTCTTCATCACCATGGGCAGCAGTTTCAGTTCCTGTGAATGTTCTCTGCAAGGTCTCTCAGCACTTGTGTTTGCTCATTATAACATGGAGAATAAAACGCAAGAGTGAAACACACTTTCAAATGTTGAGCCGGGTAATTTGTGTGGCAGATCTTTTGCCATGGTTTATGAATCTACCCTTGCAGAGGTCATGCTAACTTAGAGGGGAAAAACCAAACAAAGCAAAACAGAATAAGGAAAGTATTAGAAGAAGCGTTATCTTCTCTAGGAGGTTTTTGAAATATAAAAAGGAAAAATGCCAGGAGGAGTGGCATCTGGAAAGAACTGTCAAAATACAAGCATTGTGCTGTGGTCAGAAGAAAGGACATGATTTTTTTGAGCTGTATATTCTAACATTTCATATGCAATAGAAAAATATTTTCATACCAACTGATAACTTGCTATGATGCATCATATTTTAAAATCCCACAAAGTCAAAGGCTTTATTTCGTTACCTGTTTTTTAAAAGCTGCCATAGCTTCTTTATTTTGTTGTTGCAATGTGCCAGCCTGATGCTGCAGAGCCTCCTGCTCATGTGAAATAACAACAGTGTCAGTTAAGTATTATCTTAGAGCAAATCATATATAAAGTATTTCAAGAAAAATGCTGATTTCTTGTTAAATATTTTTAGAAAGACACAACTGACTAAAAAGCCCTGAAGACTAAAAAGACGCCTTTTTAAACTGGTAATTGTCTTTTCGGTAGGAGCTTCTCTTTAATTCTTAAGAGGAAACAATTCTCACCCCTGGAATACAGACCTTTTGCTAGAACTTCTGTAAGCAACTCTTACCCACCCCATCAGCCTGCAGCAGCAATCCACATCCACTGCCATCTTAAGACAGCACCTTGACACTGTTCCAGGTAGTTACAACAAAATTTTATTGTCCATTAAAAATATAATCCCATTTTAAAATAACTGTTATTCTGTTTATAGTTAAATTTTGGTCATTTAACAAGCTACCTGAAAGAGCTGAAGGAGGGCAGAAAAGACTAAGTGTAAGACAATAGTATGAGATTTTATCATCATCCTGCCTGGCTTTACTCTCATCCATAAAGACAAGAAAACGAGTGAAGAGGTACTTTTTTGTGTTATTATTTCATATCATAATCTCATAGGCTAATACTACACTCTGCAAGCTGGAAATCTCCATCATCTTTAAGCATCGTGCTTCTCTGTAAGATATTTCACCTCTACCATGGAATGTATGCATGGAAGACCAGGTTTTTTAAGTTCTGAACACTGAAATATATTAGGTAAAGGTAGTTAAGAGGCTCAACTGTCCTTGGATAGCTATCTCAAAATATGAGTGTTTAGCTTAGAAATATTAGTGTGAAGCAGGAAACAATTCAGTAATGACTGCACAAAAATAAATATAAATTGAGACTATTAAAAAGAATGAATGGGAGAAAATAAACCGAAAATCTGTTTCACACACAAGGAGTCTAATTGCTTCTCCTGCCTTAATAGGAATTGAGAGCTTTTTAAACATGAAGTCCATTCCAAAATTGCTGTTTTCTCCAGCAAGTTGGTGTTGGTTTCACATTGTACAAGCGAGAGCTCTTGCCTTTTGATAGAAGACAAGAATCCATGGAAGTAAGGTGTTCTATACTCATTTACTTATTAACTCATCCTAAGATAAGTAGAGAAAGTTTTTATTTGTGTGTAACGAACAATATACACTACATAAATGAATATTCAGAACTACATAAAAGTCTTGAGAAAGGTTTTTGTAAGGTTGTTCCTTAGCCCTGTGTTCAAGGCACAGGTTCTCCAGGGGATGACAGGCATGTGAAGTACCCTAGAGAGGCAGAGGCAGTACTGCAGGGACAGCAAACCAACTACTCCCAGTGCAGTATTCCTGCTCACTACAGAAATGAAATTTTATATCCATAGTACTGCCAAATTAAGATGGCACTACTTTAAAATACACAAATTCAAGCCAATATCATATAATAAATTATGTAGCTATCAGTCTGGTTTCATAAAACAGTCATCCTTTATACAATTTTATCACAGATGTAATGGAAAAAAATGCCAGTGCTGAAGTCTTTATAACATACCACTTTCTTGTACTGTATATTCCAGTGAGGTATTTTATTTTGAAAAAGACTGGGGAGTGTCTACAAATACTCATTTTCTAACAAGCCTCACATGCAAGACTATCAAATAAAATAATTATATTATTCCTGTCAGAAATTCAGGCTTGGAAGTAATTTTCCATATATGCCATGTATGTGTGGTGGAGGGAGACTGAAGAAAAAAGCAGGGTTTTTTTTTAAATATGAACAAAATCAGCTTTGATATTGTGATGTTCTGCAAGCATAATGAGTACACTCCCTAGATTTTAAGGAACATATTCTCCGGTTATTCAGTTTTCCCTGCTTGAGTGTATTTTTTCAAGAGCAGCAGCAGTATATTTATAAAATATAGGCAAATTGTAATTCTGTAACATGACTTAGCTGAAGTCATGTCTTTATTTCAATATTGTTAAATTTATGGTAAAATGAAATGAATGACAGAAATGTTGACTTAAAGGGAAATCTATGAAAGAAATGGAAAAACAGAACCTTTAACAAGCCAGAGGAAGATGTCTACTTACTGAACTACTATTGTGATCAATATGATTCTGAATTCAGAAACAATCAGGTAACAAATTCAATTTAAATGTCATACTTAGAATTTTCATCTTACTAGAGTCTCCAGGACTGGAAATTTGCATTAGCTTGTTCCTTTGAATTTCCAGAATATTTTCTCACATGAAGTTCCCAAAATCTACCACTCATTGTTTACATCAGCTTTGCTATGCATCAATGTTAAGTGCAAAATACAGGAATAGAGTTCACCTCACTACCTGTAAGTCCCACCCTTTTATGAGCGGTAAATTAAATTGCTGTTAAGGTCTTAGAATGGGTGGAAATCCTCCCTTTTGAACCCAGAATATTAAGAGCTGCAATGCTAGGTTAAGAAAAGCAAAGAAGGGTTACAACTTGAAAGCACTCTTGCTTTTACAAATATAAAATATTTCCTGTTTCTGTGTGCACATATATATCTTTCAAGAAAGAAAAGCACAGAGTTAGGATTATTAATTTAAGATGGTTAGGATGAACTCCAAGATGAAATAGTCTTCCTTTACAACTAAGATGTTAAATATCCCAAGATCAAGGATAGAGCTGAAATTATTGTTTTTTCTGTGATCGTAAAATATACAGAGTGAAGCCTTTTATCTTGTGACCTAGTGACAGGGGTCATAGGTTTGATTGTATTAAAGAAGGGAATGCATTTCCTAGGAAAGCATAACCTCAGGAGCCCTAACTCTGAGAAGAATGTTAGACTTATTTTACTGAATACTTCATTCTCAACATTTAAAAGCTGACACACTACTTCTGAGTGTGGATAACATACAAGTTAATGTTTAAAGCAACTTTTTGGAAAAATTGCCACTTCCAGAAGATTGCAAGTGAAGTGGTTTGCTGCACTGATATTTGCACTTGCCAAAGCCAAACATAATACAGAGAAGCTGCTACACAGCTTCCCCCACACTGATGTGTCAATATGCCTCATATTCAGCTAAATGTCTCATTGCTTCAATATTTCCACCTCTTTTGATGGAAGATTGCCAAGTCATGCTAAATATTATTATATTCTCTTGTTAAACACATTTCTAAGCTAGGCACAATCCAAATCAAAATAAAAGCTACAGATGTTCATAACTAAATTATAAGCTAGCACATTCAACTACTAGAAATAGAAATAGCTCTAAAAAGAGGAATTGTAACAAATCAAAATTTATATTAACATATTAAAATTAAATCTCAGCAGGTAAAACACTAAAATCATGTAGGAAAGTTACCTTCTGCCATTCAAGTTCCTGTTTCTCTATAACAATTTTATTTATTTGGTCTTCATAATTAGTTTCGGTTTCCTAGTTAAAAACAAACATAAAAAGCAAACATCAAAACACGTAGATGAAGAGAAATTCAGTAAGACGCAGAAGGGCCTCAAGAATCCACTGTAGTCAATGATACAGATAATCATAGTTAATGACTCAGAATCTTTGGGACAGCTTAAATATTCAGCTCAAAGCATTTGAATCTTTATTCTTTTTGACATCTCCTAGGACAACTAAAAACTTTGTGTCAGCAATTACTTCTGTTCTTATGGAAAAAGTGAAATATTTATCATTATCTTCTGTGCCACAAAGCCTTCTGACCTACCAAATAAAAAAATTGAAACAGAATCATGGGTAATCGACACATATTTTTGATAAGATGAGCTACAGGAAAATCTGAGAAGACCATTACTGAAGTCCAAAGTTTCCTCCATGATCCACAGAAGGTACTAATAGCAAGAAGGTTTGTTACCAATCCAGTTCTTGCAGAAGCACTTAGTCAAGAATCAAACTATTACTTTTGATAATAAATGAGAGTTACCTTCTGATAATCACAGTTGCTAAATAAATATTTATGACAACTTTCCTGAAATATTCTGGTATTAAAGTAAATTTTCCTAACAGGAATCAGCTTCCCTTTGGAGTCCAATTTCTATGAGCTCCGGCCTTCCTTCACAAATCCAATACTCAAAAAAAAGGAAGAACGAAAGGTTCCCCTATGAACAATCATGACTTCTTGCAAGAACAGTGTTCAAGCTTTTGATGCCTGTCATAAGCAACTCACCACTGTCCTGTTATTGCACATAGTCAAAATAATGAATATCCTTCAAAGACCTGGAAAGCTACACTAATGAGTCACTGAGCTTCAAAAGCTGCTTTCCTGCCTTGGCTCTGCACACTGATGGCCAGCTTGAAAAAGTGACTGCATTAAGTAAGCCTGACTTCTCTTTGATGAATCGCTGCACTAATAACATTTACTGAGGTCTTGTGCTGGACACACTCCAACAAGGCCCAAACTGACTGTATGAGGGTAGAAGAATACTCCCAATACTTGAACTGTGCATTTTGATAAATTATGCGCAAATTTATGCCCTTTTAAGTTCAACTTCACTACAGTTTAAATCCTGCAATCTTAATTCAAAATTCAAGTACTCTTTAAGTGACTCACACCTCAAAAGTTGGTTAGAAACTTTAGGAAACAGTCACAACTTGGGAAAAAAAGGCCATGAATCCCTTTAATGAAAAATAAAAGAAGGCCTCAAAAGGATCATTCTCTTAATACTGGGGTTTAAGTAAAATTCTACTGAATTGCAATACCATGAACAACTACAACTTGCCATGAGACAAAAAAGATATCACCTCTGGATGAAGCAATACCTTTCCTGACACACTGAAAGAACAAATGAAGGCTCTTTCTCCTTCCCAAGTGAAGAAGATAACACAAATTTTTTGGCTATAAAATATACTGCATCTTTAAGAAATGCAATTCTTTCTGCAGCCCAGTATGAATAAGAGTTCCAAGTTTTTGATTCAAGGATATCTACAACACTTCATCAATTGATGCAAAAGAGTTTTGTAGATTTTGCAACCCTTTCTCACTTAGTACAATATTTGATTCATAGTCCCACCATTTATCAATAGAAATAAAAGAGAAAAATATGTCCCAAGTGATTTAAAATAGTTTTTTGACATTGACATCTTTTATAGGGTTTTAGGTCAAAAACTGACTTCCTTGATTAGAAGACAGTTTACAGGCACACGTGTGGAGAGAAGCACACTTCTTTCCACAGGAGGCTACCCATAAGCATTTCAAAAGATTCTTGCAGGTTCTAAATACATGCCTCAGCAATCATGTGAATTTTACATACAAAATACTGAATATACATTTAAAATTAAGATTTGGCTCACAGAGAACTAGAGAAAACTTCTTTAGCTTTTGCTTCTCTCTTATGTACTGGTGGAATATAGATGGAGAAGAGACCTATTTCATATGACTTATGGTAAAAAACAACAAAAAAAGAGAACTTAAAAGATTATCAATGCTTCCCAGTTCTGCTTTAACAAGTAGTACTGCAGAGTGGCAATGACTTTTTTTCTGATACTATTCTATAAGTACTGAAGGAAAATACATTCCCCTGATATCCCTGGAGTGATAAAACCAAATGAGATTGACTTGGAGCTTTTTAAAAAGGTGTAATCCTCAACCATTTCTGCCATTAAGTAACAAATGCCATGAAAATTATATATTATTAGCAAAAGCATTGCTCAAAATTGTAAGAAATTGGCATTAAATTCCATTTTAAGCGAGCCCTTTGCTGTGAATACTTAAGAGGATAAGAACCAAAGTTCTAAGTGAACAACACTCCTCCAACTTACTCTCAAATTATAAAGGTGTACCTAGAAGCTATCAAAAATGTGTATGTATGTAACTACTGTTGAAAAAATAAACATCATAAATACTTAAACTGAGAATGACAATTACATGATAAAAATGTTCTCATGTGAAATCGCTAACAGTTATAAGCCTAATCCATCATTTTTACATCTTTCAAAGGACATTTATAGTTTACCCATTTTGAATTGAAAGCTTTTAAAACTTGTGGGAAACACTTTTTTTTTAGAAGTTCTATCAGCTGTTTAATAAGACAAAAACATTTTTGTTATACTTAGGAGAACCAGATTGTATATAACTCTGATGAGGGATCAAAAATCCACAAAACCTTAAAAGTGTTCATTTTTTATTAGATGCCTTAGGACTACATGGATTTAAGTGTTTTTATAAAAAAAGACGACCATAACAATAAAAGAGGAGTAATTTGATGGTTTATTTACTCGTTATAACCTTTAGAAAGTGTCAAGCCTTCTTTAAAGTGTTTGCTTCAGGCTGTAGTTTTACAAGATGGGCTGTGGATTGGTCAAGCCCCCTCGATTCTTGACCCTGAACAGATTTAGGAACAGAGTACAGCTGGCTCATGTCCAAGCAGCCAAAACTGCTGCTAGGTACTTTTATTATCTTTTTTGAACTTACAATCTCCCTCCTACAAAATTGCACATCCAATTCTCATGCAGGTCAAATAGTACTCACAGAAACTACACTTTCTGATTGTTTCAAACTATAATTAGAAATTCCTTCATGAACTAAGCAGACCAGTACAACTTTTAGTAGACCTCATGGATATTGTTCTTAAGCTTTGTTTCCAGGACAAGTATTAAAGGGAAAGAAGATATTTATCATAGCATTATTCTAACTTTTGCTCCTGATAAAAGATTGTAGGATTTTACTAGTTACTACAGTTAACAAACAACAACAGCAACCATATAGTTGGAATCTATTCTCAAAAACTTTCCTTTTTCAGAAGCAGACACACAGAAATGTATACCAACCACCGTTTTTCCTTTGGAAATTTTTCATTGGTCTGTCCTTGACTCCACTGCACAAGTTACAATTCCTTTATATTTAACTAAATCTCTTCCATCAGAATATATTCCTGGAAATGCCTGCATGGATACTTACAACACTCTCCTCTCCAACTGCAAGCAATCACTTCCTAATCAAAAGCAACATTATTTACTAACACAGAAATTATCATCTAATGCATGCCTTGCTGACTTGAAAAACAGTATCACAGGATGTCACAGTCATGAGATCTGTAAACTTCAGTGCTGCTTATTCCCTTGTATCCACATACTTACTTCTTTTCCTAATATTCAGCTGTCCTTGTTTCTGTGATTTTGCTAAAAAAATAGCCTCATTTATGCTTAGGTATAAAATCCAGTTAAAAGACTGTTAGGAAGAAAATGCATTCAGTTGACTGCAGAGCAAGACTGGCAGACATGGAACTAAGTGAAGGTGGTATCTGGCACAAAAGAATCCCTGGCCTGGTCAGTGCTTGATGAGTGGGGAAGCTAAACGGGAAAAAATAGAAGACAATCTAACTATTGGAGTGTGAAGTAATCCCTGTGGGGCAGGGGAAAGAGAAACATGATTTTTTGTAGATTTTAATTACTTACATATTCATATTATGTCAATTTCTATGGAGAACAAAGACCCTGTGAATAGCCAAAGGAATAAAGTGAAGCTGTATCAAGTAGAATCATTTAAGCAATGTATTCTTTGGAACAAACTTGCACAGCTATGAAGGACTGGGATTTCATCTGGAAGATGAAACAGATGAACAGTCACTTACTAGGAGCAACTCCTCCAAACTATTTTTGAGAGTTTAATCATGAAATGATGACATTAAGTAAGGATTGTATCAAGTCTCTCAAAACATCTTCATATTTAAGAATTTGGTTTTTATCTGTCTAGCTTCACACAGATAATTTCATCCACAAATTTATTTTTATTAATCTGAATTTATACTGCATCTTAACCAACCATTCCATGCAGTTTATTAAACTCAAAATACACAATAGGTCCTGTCCCAAAGAGTCTCCTGTTGAAGTGACAAGCAAGACCAAGAATGGGAAGAAAAACAGAAGCAAACAGAAGTAAAATAATCTCATTTGGGGTCAAGCCAGAGGTCAAAGACAAAATTGAGAGTAAAATCCACTGTACTGGCTCTAGTGCCTCCCTCAGGCTATCAGTCTACTGAACCTCACAGGCAACCTGGAAAGGAAGTGTGAAAAGTAGTAAGAAACCTGCAGAATTTCTACTTTTACTCCACTTTCTTATGGAGCAGATGACACAGTTTGTGTGTTTCATTCTTGTCCACAGAAAAATTTGCATGGTGCAAGACAAGCACTGTAATTCTCTAAGTTATCCCTGTATTTCAATCTATGCACTACCTTTCTCTCAGGGCTGATTAAAAATTTACAGAATAACCTCATGTTGATTGAATTTGTTAGAAATTCACAGCTAGAATGGGGAGAGGGTTTTTAAGGGGGATTTTAAAGCAAAAACATCCATACAAAGTTCTACTTAAAAAGATAAAAATGAATGGCACTAGGTATAAACCATATTAATCAATAACCCTTGCTTCTACAAAGTACTAATGTTTTATATTCCAAACTTCAAACATACTAAGCAAGCAGCCCGGAACTGATTATTAAATCAAACAAATCAAAAACACATTCCAGGACACCCTAAGATTTCAAATTGGCTGTCTGTAAAATGCTTACATTTTTACCTAAATTTCTAACTAAACACGTAAATATATATATATATATATATTTTTTTTTTTTTAGGGTAGGAAAGCACAGCTATTTTAGAAACTTAGGATCATGTCTTAACTGTGAAATTGGCTCTCAGCATTTGCATCAATTTTGAAACTAAGACCAACTTTAAGGCAAAAAACTACCCTTCTGAGGCAACGTTTACAAAATCACAGTCACAAACTCTTGTAGTACAGCAGACACAAAACAGGTATAAAAACCCAAAGAAAAATGCCAAAAGATGAAATTCCATGGCACTCTATGAACACTTTAGGCTCTGACCAAGTGCATTAAAAGTGCAATAATAGGTTAACAATGTAAATTCAGCTAAGCGGTCTTATAAAGAAAGTACACTCTGATTATTATAATAGAAGTTAAATTATTCAGTCTTTACTTTTAATACTGAAATACTTTGACTAGAATAAACATGTAACACAGGTCTGGGGATCACGCCATTGGGGCTTTAACAGTACTGCACCAATAAAGTACCATCATGCAGCCTTTCTCTTCTTTTTTTTTTTTTAATGGCAGTCATTCTTTTGTTTATGGCTTTTAAAGAGAGGATTATAGCATTTCACTTAGATCAAAATAAGCATAAATCAAGCATGTCATCAATACTAATATTTTAAAAGTAATAATACACATCTTTTGAACAGGTCAAAATCATCAGATGAAGAAAAATACACTTTAGGTCTTTCAATATACACAACAGTTCTGAAACACTAAGGGGAGAAATAGAAAAAAATGTTTACACACACACAATTGAAAAAGTAACCACAGAAAAATACAAGTGAAAAATTAACCACAAGAAAACAGAGCTGCCTTTCCCAGCACAGAACCAATTTTACCCTGGTACTACTACAAGATGATTCAACTCATTTCAAAAACAACCCCCCCACCCCCAATCCTCAATACACTATTGTTGTAGGGCTCTAGCTTAATAGTTTAACAATGTAAAAATGGTGAAATAAAGTGTATTTGGTTATCACTGTAGCTCTTTGCCCTCATAGGTAATTCTGAAGGCAGAAGTTAACAGCCAAAATCACCACTTTTCTGGCAAATGGCAAATCAATTATGAAATGAGAAAGACTTAGGGACTTGGCATATTTGGATTGTTCCTTTTCATTTTGTATCAAAGGCTGCTCTTAAAGAATAATGAAAGACAATAATTTAATGTAGATCATTTTCTCAATAGTCTGATTATCAACTCTAACAACTTCTTACATTGTTACAGAAAAACCAAATTCATTCCCATACAACCCTGTAGCCTTTGTGCTCTCTACAGGGAAATTTGTAATACACACAATACCTAAACCCATTATATTTTTAAATAAAACCCTGGTTGGCGAATCACTTAAAATTCAACATGAGGTTTAGCGACACTTATGCAGCATTTTCTATGATTACCAACAGAGAGACAGAAACAAGACAAAGACTAAATCCAATATAAAAAAATTTACCCTTCTTATACGAAGTTCTTCTATTGCCTCCAATAAACTTGTTTTAAAGTCTAACAATCGAATGGAAAGTAAAGTCTCTGAGGGACTTGGAAGAGTAGAGTCAAGTGCCTGTGCTTTAAAGTCTTCATCCATTCTTTGAGCTTCTTTCTGCAAAATAAAAACAGGCATTTCCTCTCCAGTTTATCTGTAAGAGAATACTCAAACTGCAAAACCTGCAAATATGGAGGCAGATTCTTTCTGCAAAGAGTGAAATTACTACTTATAGATACTATGCAATTACCAATATTTTCATTTTAAAGTAATGTGCAATACTGTAGAAAAAACCAAACAGATATCAGTAATTCACAATATTCCTTTGCTTCTCCTCTTTATTGTTGGCCTGGTTTTAATTTTAAGCAAAAGCTCGATGAGCAGACAGAAGCTCTACAGAAGTAGAGTTTTTTTCCCAGAGTCACTGCCCTGTACTCACATGAAGGTGCTGCAATGAGTACATTGTGCCATGAAAAAGTTGCCGTCTACATTTAAGATGTCAAAGATCACAAGACAGGCTCAATTTTAAAAGACATCTTTAGACTGAAATTAGGGACTTAAGGTAATTTTTGCAGTGTCTGCTTCTGAATTTTAACAAGAAAACTCTGATTCTCTTCCGACAAGATCCTGTATCAAGATGTTGTACTCTAAGCTAGCTACATAACTGTTGTCAAGCAAGGAGTTATGCTAACAGGAGACCCAGGTGTCTCTGTAAGGACAAAAGCAGGTTTGTTAGCAACACCAGAGGTGACTTCAACACTCAGCATTTTATTCACAAAAACATAACAACTGTACGTGTTTCATCTGTTTTTCCCAAATTATATCTTTTTAATCCTTGAGACTGAATTTTCAGCAGTGCACTAGAACACCCGATGCTATCCCTGCCAGAGACACCCCTCGTGTGTTTCTGCGCTAAGAATTACGGAGGCAGGGGTAGAGCACAGGAGTTATGACTGACCTGGCTGCTGCCACAGAACCTCTAGGAAGGAATTCCTGCAGAAAGAGCAGAGACCTGGTCTGTATCATGGGGCCATAACAACTACAAATCAGGGCTCACCACTTTTTCTTCTGTTGTCTAAATAAAACCCTAACACAGATCACATTTAAGCTGCTTGGTCACGGATAATAGATTGACTCCTTGCTTAGCTGCCCCACCACAAAAGTTAATCTGTTAGTAAAACAATGCTTTTGCTAAAACCAAAAAAATCAGGCTCATTTTTGTCTTTCATTTTAAAACATACGACTAATACTGAGCTGTTCAATATGAAGGATATAAATTCTTTGACAGTGTCAAAATGTGTATGTTTGAAGGACTTCTGAAGAGGCAGCAAATAAAGCCGGAATAAGAACCATGTACAAACATGCAGCACTTCAGGCAACAAATCCGTTGTGTCAATGTGCCAACATGAATCAGGCATTGTGCAGGCAACCTACAGACATTTTAGACTGAAGCTGTTTGGGGTTTTTTTTAAGTAGTACATTAGGATAAAAGCCCACTACTTATATTTTAGCCAAAGAACTTAGAATAAATGAAGTCCGACTCTCACAAAAGCACATTAAAATATTTTGTTTCTTTCACTCAGGTTTTCAAAATTGTTTCCTTACTGATACTTGTTGTACCACTACATGAAGAACTACCACAAACATCTGATATCAAGTATTGGGAGATGACCATAACTAAAAATC